>NC_062553.1:88700367-89002128 GCF_016906955.1 Phacochoerus africanus
TAGGAAGAAAAAAATAAATCTGGGGGCAATTTTTAACCATAAAATATACTTCCTAAGTCCATTTGACTTTACTATAGCTTGCTTGAAAATATGACCTCAATCTTACTAACAGCTAACACAAAAAACATTCAAGAGATATTTTATTCCTGATAGTAGCATAAGATTTTCCTGTCAATCCTTCCATTAGTTTATATGAAATATATATTTCAAGCATAGATTTCCAAAATATTTAATTTGACAAAGGGATAATATAGTGAGAAAGGTTTGTTAACTGAAGTAAGAAAGCAAATTAAAACATTAGTTTTAATCAAAACATAGCCTAAATTAGTCTTGGTATCAGACTTTCAGGTGGAATGAAATGGTTTCTCGACTATACCAAGAAAAACTGAAGATACTATTAAAATCCACATTCCTACAATTCTGCAGTGATATTAATTAAACATCCTCCATATACCTGGAGAATATAGTGAATAATTTTATTCTAACAAATTAGCAAATTGATTTACTAGGTCTATGAAGAATTGTAGATAAATTTTGAATATCAGCAGAACATAATTATCTCTATAAAACATATGCAAGAATGCCAGTGAAACTGGCCAAGTGGGAGAACATCCAGAGATATATTTGGACCTTGATACTCTTTTCCTTATCCCATAGATCATGCAAGTATTTTTTCCCTACTCAGATATTAAAGTAACATTAACAACATTTATTGAGCAAAAATTATGCATCAGAGTTTATAGTTGCTACAGTTGATATTAAGAAAAAAGAAATCCATAATTTACAGTGTATATAATATTGTAAAGTTATGAGACAAATAAACCAAAGACTGTAACAGATAATCTACCTAAGAAAGGCCATTAAAAAGTACCAACCATGTCTGATGAAGTGGAAAAGAGGAAGAGGTGGCCTCTTTTGAAAGGATAGGAACAAGTTTCATGGAAAGATGGTATGTGAGATGGGTTTTGAAGAATGGATATGATTGGAAGCAGTGGAGGAAGAAGTTCCTTAGAAAGAAAGCCATGCATAGAAGCACTGAGGTGGCATTTAGTTCCATTCCCATCTTTAGCCCTCTGTCTGCAGTTGCCCAGCACTTCATCTTTCCTCTCATTTCTACAGCTTTACCCTGCCTTTCAACCCCTCCACTTTCAAATATTTCCTGTCCTATCTGTGTCTTTCTGGTTTCATCACTGAAACCTTATTTCTACTGCACTTATTTAAACTGACAACTTGTTTGCATGGTTGGTATGACTTTTCTCATCAGCAATTCTGAGAAATGATCTGACTCAGGTCACTTTCTTGGTTGCCTGCCAACTGCCTATTGATAAGATTACAAAGAATACCTCCTCCTTCTTCTGACTCTCCCTCCTTTCCTTTTGAAGCAGGCTTCTAACACCTCATATTCTAGGCAAGCTGACTACAGGGCCCTGATTTTCAGCTTATCTGGGAGGCAGGATCAGATAATGGGAAAGCACCAATGATACAGGAACTACAGTAATCTGGTTTACTATGAATAGGAGATAAACTCAGGAGACTGATAAAAACATAGGCTAGAAAGATAATCTAGGCTCATATTGCAGAAATCTCTGAATGACATGCTGAGAAAATTGTATTTTATTTGATAAGAAATGAGAATTCAATGGAGGATTTTGAATAGGGTTTACTGTTTGCCTTCATTTCTCTCCCTCTCTAGGTAGTATGTATGTCTGTGTATTCATTCCTGTGATACATTCTTAATGGAAAAAGGATGGGGTCTATTAGATTTTCTTTATGGTGCCATTTGCAACTCTGTGCAAACAGGAAAGGTTTTGTAGAGACCAGAGTGATGATGAAAGTTGGGAAAGTTCATTAGACCACAGTGCTTTTCAGAATGTCATCTTCATAAAAGGTTCAAGCATCCTTGAGAGGGAAGTGTATTACTTATAAAAGGGTAAGTAGACAATGCCAGTAAAAATGGAAATATGTATTTACTCAGAGGAAGTCTCTAGTTTTAACTGGCAGGGGCTGGATGGAAACTGAAGCAAATCTCTGAGTTTCATGCTCTGCTGACAGAAGAGATGTGGTTCAGTTAGCTTCCAGCCAAGTGTTTAAGGGATATTGAAACCCTTCCAGTTTACAGTACATTTAGCAGCTCTCTGTTGGATAATCTCTTTTATGTGTATTCTATTTGGAAGTGAACTGTCCACTAGTTATTTTAAGTAGTATTTTTTAATCTGTTGCTGTGTTAATTATAGCAAAGACAGCGGCAACACAATCATAGACTGATGTGAATGTTTCATTAAATGAACCGAAGAAATATCCACCAGGGCTGTATAGAAATTGCAGTGGACTGAAAATAATCAAATATAAATGGGTTTAGGTAGCCAATGGCACTGACAGGTTATGAAGCTGAATGCTAGATTTTTTTTTTTTTTTTTTAGCTGTAGCAGTTTATGTGAGAATCACTGAAGAAACACTTGGCATGATTATATTTTCTTGTGGAATGTAACTAATTTCACAGTGGAATAATTTTGACAAGAGTACTTAGTTTCCTTCCATATGTTTTATTTCATTTTCTGGAAAAGGGGTCCTTGCCCTGGCACATTTGATTGCTATTGAGCATCATAGGAGAGCGATTTATTTCTTTGTACAATCATCAGTGGCAGAGAGAGGGGGGGGGGGGAAATGATACAGATTGTCCACTGAAAAAGTACACAACCTCAAAGTTGAAAGTTACATTTTTTTTAGTGGGCAGAACAGAGGACTTAAGTTTGGGAGACATCATCTCAGATAATTCTGAGAGACTGCTCCAAAGAGGCAAATAGGGTAGCTAGGATGTATGGGAGTTTTTGCAACAAAGACAATGTAGTCGGACTCAAGATTATTGCTAATGAAACAAAACCAGATATCCCAAGTTAAGGAAGTTAGCATTTTTCTTTGTATGGGAAGGTGGGAGTTCTGAGCTCATTGAAATCATTCTTTTGATATGCACCTTAGCTATCTGCTGCATTATCCTATGGTTTTTCATGCTGAGTCTCCTAGGGGTGCACCATTGAGGGTGACTGCAGGTGGCATTGTTTCCTGTAATGTGGTGGCTTAATAGCTGTAACATCCTTCGTTTACTGATATGGCAGGCAACATTATTTATTCAGGAGACAACAAAAAGGGAAGGTGAGCCTGGGTGACTTGATCTTCTGCAGTGGCATGCTAGCACAGAGACCTCAAATCCAAACAATGCAGGGGGACATCTTGGCTCCTCATTCGGGTCTGAACCAAAGAGAAAATTATGGATGAACATGTGTGTGGAATTCCATGCCTCCCTTCCACTCCCACTGGCCAAGCATACAACAAGCTTTTTTTGTCATTGTAGTTTCATTTAACTACAGAAACTCTTGAGAAGCAAGAGGATAACAAGAGGCTGATTCTAGAAAATAAAATTTTTATATTTTTCTACAAAAAGATATCCTAAAATTTGTATATGGGAAGCATGAGGAGGAAAAGAAATAACAAACAGAAGCAGTACTGATTGATGTTGGATCCATTAAAGGGCAGTTCTCTTATTTCCTTGAATTTTCTATTGATTTACTTCAAAACTATCATTTCTAAATAGATTGCTGGGACTAAGAATCTTGGCAAAGAATCTTCTGTATGTTCCAGAGAGCTCTATTCTCGCACTTATTTATAGATTAAAAATAAAACTTAAGACCTTAAGTGCCTCCTCCACTTCCTCCCCCATACATGCGCGCACACACACACACGCACACGCACACACACACATTCATGACATCTTTTGAACCAGATCCTAAATAAAAGCCAATCTACTGAATAATTTCTGCTTGTTGTTCAGCTAAGCATCAGTAGAACGGGAAAAGGAAAAGTAGAGCCACAACAAAGTAGTGTCATAAATGCTGTCTATTTAATAAATGTAGCTAACACCAAGTTAACCTTAGCATTTTTTTAAACTCCAAAAGGAAAATAAGAAAACACTAATGATTCATTCACAGAAAATTTTATTGCTGATTTTTAGGTGCCTGACATTGAGCTAAATGTATAAAAGGCATATCTTGTGTCCTGTACACAGGGTTTGGAAAAAGAATTTTCCATACTCAGAGCAAGGTGAAGAAAATACAAGTTTATTGAGGCCAGAGATGCTGTTAACACAGTGGGCCAACTTCTTGATAATCAGGGAGAGCTTACCCCTAAGACAAAGTGGAATTTATTGAGATAAGAGATGCTGCTAGCATAGCAAGACAACTCCCTGATGATAAGGAAGAGTCAACTCTGAGCAGTGGTCAAGTGTGCTTTTATAGTCCAGGAAGAGAGGACATGTCTTAAGATATACCTGCTGGCCTGCTGTTTGGTTGGGGAAAGAGGGTTCTTATGATATACTTGCCGGTTGGTTGGAGGCCTATAATGCTCTTACAAGGATGGGGTGCTTGGCTTTGCTTATTTTTGCGTATGTATCTTTGGGAACATAGAAATCAACCAATGGGAAGATAAAATAGGTGACAGAAAACAATGGTGTAAAGGAGACTTCATCTCATGCCTATCTAAATTTTTTATTTTTCAACCATGAGATTGCATTACCTGTTTGAAAAACTAACTATATTTTTTAAAAAGAAAAGAGGCAAGAGCAAGTCATTCCAGCCTGGATGGTCAGGAATGACTTTAGAAGGAAGGGGTATTTGAGGTGAATGTGGGGAGATGAGAAGTTCAAGCAGAGAGGAAGCAAGAAAAGAATATCAAGAGCAAATACTCAAAAGTATGAAAATGTATAGAGGGTCAGCAAAGCCATAAAATGGCACAAAGAAGGAAACTTCAAATAGCCAAGAAAAGAGTAGTAATGTATAAAGCAGAGGGAATGGAAGGTTCAGGAAGGAGGGCATGGCCATTAGCATCAGGACTGCAGCACCCCCGCAGTTCCTACGCAGTGGATTCTATGTACAATTCAACTTTTAGTCATTAGACTCTTTAGTGAAGGGTATTGGTTTTATTTCAAGTTTCACTAACCAGTCATCTGTAGATTGTTTTCTATAAACGTGTCTCTTTGTTAGTTACCCACATAAATAAAAAGTAACAGGAGGCATAACAGTTGACTTCAAAAGCTTTAAAATCTATTTTGAGGGAGAAATTTTGCATGCTATGTAACTTGTGAATGGTTACAAAGCAGTCTGTATAAGAGTTCAAGGTCTTACATATTTTGATTTTCCTAGCACTCAGTTTATTAAGATGTTTCATAGAACTTGTTGACTCATCATCAAATGAAGCAACAGGTACATTAATAAAACTTTGTCCAGTGCCATTTAAATACAAGGAACAATCCCGTGATGATGATGATGATGATGATGATAAAAGTAACCCTGAAATTAAGTGAAAGTTTCACCCTAGCTTTGACTTTTCTCTCTGAAACTGGCTCTTGCCTGTGTTTTCCTTCAGACTTTGAATAAGTGCTCAGCTGCATGTTGACATGAATAAAATTGCCTGGGTTTCTTAAAGGGCTTCATGGATTTAAGCTGGGCAAATAAGTAGGCTATATCAAGAAAAAAGAGGTGATAATGTAGACAGAATAAACAACATGAGCAAAACATTCCTCTCCTGAAAGGGCCTGGTGTGTTCTGGTGTCAGAATTGGGAAGAGTTGTTGCACTTCTGACATCATCCTTAACTAGACAGGTGGCATTGGCTTGATTATTTCATCTTTCTCAAATTCAGTTCATTCACTTGCAAAATGAGGGGTATGGACAAGGTCGTGATTTTTAATTTTTCCCCTAAGAGTGTCACTTTATTTTCCTAAAAGAAACTGCTTGAAAGACCAGTAGATAGAGAGTGGTAGATGGCCTGATGGAAGCAGGCATGGGCAGCCCACTGCTCTCAACTTTGAGTATCCTAGGAATGAAGCATTGAACACATTTTTCAAGGACAAAATCAGACCATCTTCTGGCCCCTTTAAATTCTAGCTTTTTTATTATCTATGACTTTAATACTCTGAGGACACTAAAAAGAGGAATAGCCTAAGAATGGAATTATTCTAAGACCCTCATTAGAAATTTCTTTTCTTTTTTTTTTGTCTTTTTCTAGGGCTGCACCTACCACATATGGAGGTTCCCAGGCTAAGGGTCTAATTGGAGTCATAGTCACCGGCCTGTGCCAGAGCCACAGCAACTCAGGATCCAAGCCACATCTACGATCTACAGCACAGCTCACAGCATCTCTGGATCCTCAACCCACTGATCAAGGCCAGGGATTGAACCCACAACCTCATGGATCGTAGTCGGATACGTTTCTACTATGCCACGACGGGAACTACTGAGATATCTATATTCCAACTTCAGAATCTTATAACTGGAATATATGTGGGCTGGAATTATATATTACATAGACGCCAAAACAAAGATAAGTAGAGCTATTTAAAACAATCTCACTTGGAAACCAAATTATATTTATTGGCTCTATATTATCCTCCTATTGTTCTCTTATCTCTATGGTGTGATCAGTTTTTTTAGAACTGAGGATTAATGTATCCAAAACTTAATTTTCTTCACAGTGTGGCTAGCTCTAAAGGTTCATCTAAAGCTTTAATATTGTTATAATTTGGGATAAAATTTTAGGCTATACTAGAAGCAGTCCAAGTTAGTTTATTGTAGAGAAATTGTACTACTCAAAGAGTTAATTGATCCATATTTCTAAACCTTACATGGTGTTTAACTCATAGTTGGTAAGCCAGCTTCTTGCTTACCAGAAAGATGGATTGATGTTGCTGAACTGAAATTGATCAGCATTCTCAGAGCATTTGCCAAAATGGATTGTTGAGGAGAAGAACTCATGGTGCTCAACGCCCAATTTATTCAGTAAAATCGACTGAAGTGTTAACTGCTGGTGGGTGAAGATTGTGGTGGTTTCAGTTGCCTTTTGATAGCTGGGGCAGGTATGCATTAGCAGCATGTTTTATTTTGGGCTGGAGAGTCAAGAAAGTGCCCTTTATGTACCCACAGCTGACTTCTGTTGATGAAATATTGTCCTGTTGCATAGTCCTTGCATTTCTTGGTAAGTGCTGTGCATGATTGGCGTATGCTCCAGAAAGAAGCAAAGCTGGGTAAGAGACAGAAGGGAAAGCAAGAATGATATCAATAACCTCCACAGGGGATTTATTTTAAGCCTGCCATCTTGTCAACTCTGTTTCAATATGACAGCTGAGGGTTTTGCCAAGTATTGAATATCTGACACCATTTGGCATGTCAGTTTAAGCTGTGCCTTAGTCTAAATGGAAGGGCTGACCCTCTGAGAAGCCATAGTCTAAATGTGAGTTTGGTTCATCACCAAGTTCAAGATGATTATCTGAAGTTTGTTTGAACCTCAAGGGAGAATCAAATTGAACTGAAAATCTCACCAGCATGAATTTTTCTTGTGATTTTTGGCCTTTCAGTTCTTGCTTAGAAATAACATGAAAGCAGCTTTTGTTTTCTGGCCATTTGAGACTGGATGATAGATATCATATGCCATTCTGGTGTTAATCTGGTGGGGAAATAAATTTATTTAATCATTTTTGAAATGATAAATAGGACATGGGGTGTTAGTCTCAGGCTTAAACATTATTTTAAATTATGTTTCTTTAGCTGACAGATATTGTCATATACAACAGTTTGTACATTTCAATTCCTAGAGACTGAGTTTTTTTCCTACTAAAACTTCAAAAATTAGGATTAGTCAAAATTCTCAGAAACAGTCAATGAAGTTGCAAACCGGAGTTAGACATAGGTTTTTGGTTTTTATTTTTTTACAGCTGCACCTGTGGCATATGGAAGTTCCTGGGCTAGGGGTTGATTTGGAGCTGTGACTGTGACCCATGCCACAGCCATGGCAATACTGGATCCCAGCTTGTAGCAACACCAGATCATAAATGCACTAAGTGAGGCCAGGACTCGAACCCACATCCTCACAGAGACAGTGTTGGGTCCTTAGCCCACTGAGCCATAATAGGAACTCCTAGCCCTAGGTTTAAATTTTGGTTTTGCCACCTCTTAGGGATGAAACCAAGAGCAAGTTATTAACCTCTTTGAATTTTTACCTACTTATCTTTAAAACAGGGCTGGCTATACTTCCTATAGAGGTTAAACATAGTGACTGGATCACAGTAAGTTCTCTGGAAATATTAACCATTTTTAGGAGAGTAGAGTATACAGCAGACACATAATCTGTGCAGATAACTTATAATCATTTTTAGTCGTATGTGCCACCATTTCTTTCAAGACAAGAGGTTTTATTGAAAACAATAATGACAGCAATGCAATGATAACTTTGGAGGGGATTGTTATACTAAATATTGCCATTATACATTGTACAAATTTATAAATGTTTGAAAGAGAGGAATCATGTCCTTATATTTCACTACATGTTGTTGGCATTGCTAGTCTTTTCTTGTAAAAAATCTGCCATGCCACTGTACTCTACAGCCAATATTTTAATACCTTTTAAAGAACAATAATGCTCTTCAGAATAAGAAATGAAGGATTTGTTTAGATTGGAAATTGTAATTTGATGAGTTTTGATTCTATGACTCTTGCCTTCCTAAGTGGAAGAACTTGACCATTCTTTGAATTGTAAATGACTCTGTCAGGAGTGAGTAATAGTCCCAAGCCGACTGCAGAATTTGCACTAGTATTGAGCTGGTCGAAAATTGCAGTCGAGGACCAAAATAAATTAACTAGATTGTGACATTTCACCTGCACTGTGTAAGCAACTTTTCTTCCTAAATGTTTATCTAGTGATACAGAGTAGCCTCGTGTAACCAAATCAGTAGTAAAATAGGAGTAGATTAGTGGGTTGGTTCACTGACCATCCCCACAGTCTATTTAGCAATTATGATACAAAAATGTAAGGACCATGAACATGTTTTTCAATTGCTCTAAGTACAAGTCTTAATTTTTTAAATGTCTTCAATTTAGTTGTTTGACTCTGTCAGTAAGATGAGGAGGCAGCAAATGTTCTGAGTAAATCATGTTTATTTAGATATTTGGGGGAAGCGGCAGAATTTGAGCTACTACATAGGATGCAGCAAAATTAGAGAGCTTGATTTCTTGTATGGTTAGTATTGTGTACAAAATCAATTCCCAAAGTGATGTTTTACAAATACTTAGAATAAAGTTATCATTGGAATAATAGCTTCTTGTGGAAATGACTTTGAAGAAAAATACCTTCTTAAATAATGGTAGTTTTAATGCTTAAAGAATTTTGTCTCCTTATAGTCACATATCATGTTGCTTTATTTAAGAACACCTGGTCTTTCTCCTGAATCCTAGCACTGTGTTGCCCATTTTCCCTGTCACTTCATTAGACAACTGAAAATTCTGAAATAATAATTAAAAACATTTACATTTCATATCAAAAGAAAACCACTTACCACCAGTAGTCAGTGATTATAATGTCTTTGTCGCACTTGAACTTTCATTGGAAAACAACACAATGGATTCCTTGCTTCCAGTTCTCTAAAAACAGGCACTTAATTTCTTCAAAGGAAAATGAACATTTTTTTCCCCTCCCTATTGACTAGTTAAGTGTACCAGTAATCTAATTCTGGAGCAAAAGACAGTTGTTTATGATTCAGTCCATTTACTAAGTGTACAAACTTGTTTTCCAAACTGTATCAGAGGGAATAATAATGGACTGATCACGGTGAGTAAGCTGATAAGAAGATTGGTGCTAAAGTATTTCACACATGGCAGGGCATATGTTTTTATAAAGAGTCAAAAGGAAGGCTAATGTCTTTCAGGTTCTGTATGTTGCCCTATATTCAAATCCAATCCTCATATTACATTTTCATTTTTTTTATTGTGTGTTCTTCGTAATTATGAAAAACACAATTACCATTTCTTGTTGAAATCTATTACAAGGGGGGCGGCTATTCTCTGGGTTCAATGTATGCTATTCCTTGAAAAAAATATTGTGTACTTTAATTTGTTTTCTCCTCTAACCTCTCTGAATGTGCCTATCTCCTTGATGACTTGAAAAGTATGAACTGACCAGAATGTTTTGTTGAATGTCTAATCATTCAAATGGATCCTGGATTATCTAAATTTATCTAAATTATCTAAATTTCTTATCTAAATTTCCCCCCAAAGAGATGACTATATTCAAAAGGAAAATTATTTCATTGCTCTTATTCCTCACACAGACCAGTGGTGTTCTTTCTCTTTTTAAGAACAACATTACCTTATTAGAACTATTTCTTTTAATTCTACCACAATACATTTAAAAAAACTAATTGGTCTACCCACCCTTTTTGTACCTGTGTTCTCTTAGTTTCTGATCAATTCTCCAGTTTATCAGTATTTTTTTAATTGATGTATAGTTTATTTACAATATTGTTTTAGTTTCTGGTGTACAACAAAGAGATTCGGTTTTATATATATATATATGTGACATATACAGACATAAACAAAAAGTCTACAAACAATAAGTTCTGGAGAGGGTGTGAAGAAAAAGGAGCCTTATTACACTGTTGGGGGGGAATATAAATTGGTGCAACCACTGTGGAAAACAGTATGGAGATTCCTCAGAAGACTAAAAATAGAATTATCATTTGATCCAGCAATCCCACTCCTTGGCATCTATCCAGAGAAAACCATGACTCAAAAAGACACATGTACTCCCATGTTCACTGCAGCACATTTTCAATAGCCAAGACATGGAAACAACCTAAATGCCCATCGACAGACAAGTTAATGAAGAAGATGTGGTACATTTACACAATGGAATATTACTCAGCCATTAAAAAGAATGAAATAATGGCATTTTTAGCAATATGGATTGACCTAGAAATTATCATGCTAAGTGAACTCAGTCAGACAATGAGACACCAACATCAAATGCTGTCACTGACATGTGGAATCTAAAAAACAAACAAACAAAAAAACACAATGAATTTCTTCACAGAACAGATACTCACTTAGAGACTTTGAAAAACTTATTGTTTCCAAATGAGACAGGTGGGTGGGTGGGGGGAAGCACTGAGGGTTTGGGATGGAACTACTGTAAAATTTGGTTGTGATGACTGTTGTACACATATAAATGTAATAAAATTCATTTAGTAATAAAAAAAAGAAATATCACCATCAAGGAGAAAAAAAATTTTTTAAAAACTTAATTGCATTTCATGAAGTGGGTTTCAGGGTTCAAATCTCTACCATGCCTTCTAATTGGCTTTCTCCGTTCTGTGAGCCCACACAAAACAGACCGTCTTCTGTGAGTTGTTATGGACTTAAATGCAATGGTGGCAGAGTATGCAATACCACTTCCTGAATTTTTGTAACATTTCTTCTCCTAAATACATTCTGTTAATGGTAGGGGGTGCTTCAGACCTATTTTTCTTTCCTCATGTTCCAGTAATTCTTTCTTCCATTTTTCTGTTATTCACCTCTACCAAGGAGTAGCGCTTTTGGGCAGTGCTCTGTCTTCTTCCATTTAACCAGCGATCTTGGTGTTCCTGTCTCCCCTTGATCCTCCCTCCTGGCAGGGGTTCTATTTCTCATCTGATCTCACAGGAGGATGAAGAGACAGTTGCCTCCCTGGGCTTTTCAGAGTCTTTTAATGACTCTCACATTGCTCAAAGGCTTCTTTTTCCAACCTGGAGTCTTTAGAAATCAGGATTTCATTTTCTTCTTGTTTGTAGTTTGAACTGATAGGTGTTGCTTGGAAAGTTAAAATTACTAATCAAAAACTTTTATAGTGAAAAGGCAAAGATCAACTTTATAGTCACTGTTTTTTAATTTTTATTTCTCAGAAGGTGGATCATTGTAGAGCATGGGAAAATATTTAGCTTATAAAGAAAATGTAGACAGATGTGGTCGTCAGTATTGAGCCCAAGAAATAAAGGAAACATGCAAGTTGAGGCAAAAGGCTATTTTCCAGCTGAGAAAAAGTGATTCATATTCTAGGTCTGTGGAAATCTCTTTTAAAATAGTGCAAAGTCCAGGAAATACGCAATTATTTCTCTGCCCTAAGAATGGTAAATTATGTGGACAACAGGATAATTTGGGGGAAAAAAAAATCACTTTAGTTATATTTGTGCTTTGTTCTCATGAACTATTTCCCTTTGCTACAACCAGAAAGCTATTAACCTAGTCTCTGAAATTTTAAGGTGCTCTGAAATTCTGTTTTCTGTGAACAACTAAAACTTTCTGATATACTATGCATAAAATGAAATTTCAACAATTGAACATACAATCTTAAGATCTTAGAAGGGAATGATAATCAGCAGATTTAATGGCTGTTTGATTTCATGCAACAATTTTCACAAAAGGTGGCATGCAATGCTAAACTCCATGAGGTTCATTGTAATTGAGCTCCTCTTGCAATCAATGCAGGCCCTTAATTTATTGAAACTAATTTTGAAATCATGGTATCGTACATATTGTCTACTGTAGAAATAATTTATAAACATTAATTGCAGGAAAGAGAGGAGCCATTTGCTTCAAAGAGCCCATCAGCAAGCTGTCCTTCCTATTTTATCAGTAAGCAAAGCTGAGAGCAAATAACAGATGGAACTGTCCCTTGGTGGTGGCACAGAGCACTCATGAAATATAGCACAATCTTCCTCCAGTGTGTTATGTTTTTAACAGTGGAAGATCAGAAGCAGGGGAGGTGTGGGCTAGGATGAATGGCTACCTCTGATGAAATATCCTTTTCTTCTAGGAAGTTTCCTATAGCAGATTTGGCTTTGGAATTTGATCGCAGTGGCTTGATAAAGTGTCATTACAGAATGCATCTGGAAGATTCTATGGAAAAGGGACAAACCTCAGAAGACCAAGGTGAATCTAAGGTCCAATCTGTGCTCTCAATGGGTGGTTAAATTCTAGTTCCTTTAAGTAGCCATAAAAGACACCACAAAACCAAAGAGAAAACTACCCCAGACACTGGAATTCAGTACTCATTTACCATCTGTCACAACCATTTCATCCTCTTGCAATATTTTATTCTACTTACCATAACTACAAGAAGGTATTTGAGCCTTTTATGTGTGTGGGTGTGTGGCTAACACCTTCTCCTGCATCTGTTGTTTATGTAATCACATTCAAGGCTATTACCATGGCTGGGGAGGAAGCTGGATTTAGCATATACTTTTTTTCTCCTAATGGAAAAATCTATCAGCCCAACTTTAGTGACTCCTATAAAGCAGCTTTTTAGGCAGTCAGCTGGATGTGGTCTTCGATTCCACTAGTAGTTCATTTATTCAAGCCTCATTCATTATTACTTTTCTTTTCTTTTTGTCCTTTTTGCCATTTCTTGGGCCACTCCTGCAGCATATGGAGGTTCCCAGGCTAGGGGTCTAAGCTGCCGGCCTACGCCAGAGCCACAGCAATGCAGGATTCGAGCCATGTCTGCGACCTACAGCACAGCTCATGGCAACACTGGAACCTTAACCCACTGAGCAAGGCCAGGGATTGAACCTGCAACCTCACGGTTCCTAGTCGGATTTGTTAACCACTGAGCCACAACGGGAACTCCCATTATTACTTTTCATAACACATTTTCTAAATGGTTTCTACTCACCCCTCATTCATAACTCTGCCTCATTCCCTCAGTATGAACACTGCTCTCATCTCCTATTTAAGTAGACAGATCAAGACTATCTGAGAGAACTCAATAAACAACTGCAACCTCCCCTCCGATTCATGTCTCTGACTTCATTATTCTTTCATTTTCCCAAATTTTAGGGAGAAAGGTATCCTCCTCTTCATAAAGCTAAAACAAATGCATGTGTTATTAATTTTACCCGGTTCCAGTCATTCTTCAATTTTTCACTTAATTAGAAAATGTTCAACCTTTTTCTCTTAAGTACATCTTCTGATTGACTTGCATTTACCCCTTATAAAGGAAAAGAGAAAAAACATTACTTCCAAGACCACACTCCCTTTCAAGCTACTATCGCTTCTGCTCCTATGAAAGTTCTTAAAAGATTAGCCTGTTTCTGTCATCTTTCCTCTTCATTTACTATTCTGTTCTCTTTATTGTAAAATCATTTTCTGCTCCCCCATTCGTTGAAAGCATTCTACGAAAGTGCACGTTTCTATGTGCTGAGTATGGTTGTCGTAGTTGTAGACCATTGGCCTCTGAGCACACTTTTTCCTAAGGGTGAATTCTTGAGTTTCTACATCTGGGCAGAAGGTAGGGTTCATGTGCAAGGTTGAAGAGATGCAGCTTAGCTTGGCAGTAAGATAGTTCCACCCAAGGATAGAGGAGAAGTTATTAACAAATAGGCAGCAGCAGCAACAGAGCATGGAAGAGAGGTGATGGCCCTGTCTTCCCAGTCCGTGGGGTCCCAAACTAAACTCTTTCTCTGCAACATTTTTCTGTTGATTCATCTCTTTTGAGTACTTCCTACTTTCTGAGACTGGTTTTCTAAGTTTTCTATAATTTTTGAGCTAATGCCTTTTTCATAAATGTCTTTCACCCCTTAATTTAAACATGTTTGGTTTATATTCCTTTGAGTTAAAAGACCTCACTGGTAAAGAAAATGCTACTTGGGAATGGGTTTATGTAATGGAGCCTTAGAAAAAGTGGGATGAAAAGTGAGGATGTGGGACTTATTAGTGGGCTGGGACTGAAAACAATGCCTCCCATTCATCTTCTGGGAGGTTGCCAGAGATCAGAGGCTGCCCATTGCACGCCATGGTGAAGAGCTAATTAAATACAGCCTCTGATCTCTGGAATGAAAGATCTCCCTTGGGATGAAATGTCTATTCAAGGTAAGACTTTGGGGGAACCACATTGCCACTGATATTAAACACATCAAATAAAAGACTGTAAGAATATTGTGAATGTTGCGAGAGCATTGAATAGCTAAAAAAAAAGCAAATGATACATTTCTCCCCTTAAATTCTTGATTATGGCAAAGACTGGATCTCAGGAACTCTAACAGTGTTCAAAGAGTCTCTCCATTCTCTCAGCTTCTTTTAACTTCCACATACTTGACAATGAAACTCAGGATGTGAAATTGTTGCTGAATTACAATAAAAATTAACTTTATAATCCTGCCGGCCTTTTTAAGTGAAAGCAAAAGCACCTGGAAAAACTGTTGTTTCCTAAGCATCAGAATTGGACCACGTGAGTTGATTCTAGAGAATCCCTAGCCTTTCTTTCTCTGTAGTGGTGGGTGGGAGCTGGCTAATTATGGCTTACAAGGGCTGAGTGTATTTACCTCATCTTTGTTCAGTGGTGTCACCTGGACAACTTGATGTCAACCATGGTGTATTTTAAATGCTATAAATCAGGATAACCTCCTCCCTGTTGCTGGGGAGTGAGTTGTTAGACATTTCCCAGCACATCACTGTTCTTGGGATTTCAGACATACGTTTTCCGTATTTAATGGGGCTGTCTCTTCTTGCTTGGAGACTTTCTTTTTATCTGGAGCTAACTTTGCCAGGGAGAGCCAATGCATCGCATGAAACCTGCAGACCTCTCATTATTTCTGGACTTCTAACTGATGTGTCCCAGAGGAGTTAATTGCATTTCAAAACCTGGGTGGAAAAGTTGTTTCCTTTTAAAAAAATATTTTCCTTTTATTTTTTGACAACACTTGGGACTATATGCAAGAACAATAATAACTAATAAGAGTGATTGACCTTGAAACAGTTTTTCAAAGAAATGATTGGCTCAATCTGAACTGGCAGGTATGTGTCTGATTCTTGGTCATTTGCTTGACTATAATCTCAATTCAGTGGAGGCTTAGGATAGTGAAGTTGAGATTCTGAAGTTGAAATGCCTTAAATAATACAGAGAAGTATGGCATGTATTCTGGGGTAAAATTATCATATACAAATCACCATCACCCTAATTTGCCCCCTAAGGTATATAGTTCATTGTCAAGTTCTTAAGAAATGTGTTGCTGAGGGGAGTGGCAGCAGTTTTGAAAAGAGTTTGTGCCACTGTTCTTTCCTGACTGAGCATGTGGATGGCAGATGCTTCGGTTGAAATGGTTTCCCTGATTGAAATGAGGAGGAAAGTCTTGCAGGGCAGCTGAGGCCATGTGGCAGCATTCAAAGGTAAAATTGTTATGGTTACCATAATAGGCAGCAGAGCAAGCGCATTGGTTAGAATGTTCTGAATTATAGGAATCGTTGGCGAATCACAGGGTTCCTTGGTTGAAATAGGTGGTAGGACATTAGTCCTTTTTGATTTGCATTGTAGAAAACACTCCCCGGGTGGGAAGCTTAGGTCTGAAACTGGCTACCATTAAGGGAGTAGCTCATTTTCACTTAATTCTCAGATTTAAGTTAGTAAATCAGGAATTTACTTGATGATGAACTCTTGTTATACTCTCACCTGTATGTGCAATAAATCTACTTCCTAGCCTTCACCAAAGGCTCTGTGACCATTTACCATGAATTGCAGATAAAGAGCTCTAAATCTGGTTAGCCTAGTCTTTGCTCTGGGTTTATTCAAAATGCCTGGGGAAACACTGTCTTTCTGGAGAAAGAATTCCAAGGTACTATTGCTTTTTTATACCAATGATCTGGCAAGCATTAAGGATAGCAATATTACACTCAAAAGGTAATGTGCTTTTAGGGGTCAACATTCATATAAACATTTCAGGTACCAAATATTATTGTTTTGACTTTGTGACAAAAATAGACTGCTTGCATTTCAGGTCATGCTGATACAAACACATCCTGGAATCTGGCTACACAGACATTTCATGCTCAGTATTATCTATATGTGAATAGAATACAAAGGAGCTGTAAAATTCCATGTTGTAAAAATATATGTGCTAAACATGCCCTGGGAAAGGGTGAAAAAACAGGGCTTTGGGATATTGTTAAACACTGATGCTGAGCTACCTAATTCCTGGTGACTGAGAAAACCACCGAGATCTACAGATAGAACAGCAAACTGTACCTCAGGTTATAAATTGAGTTTTGATCTGAGCCTGCCTCTAGGTGGTCCAGTCTTGTGGTTATTTTTCTGAATACATGACTAGAATAGGTCTTTTAAGCAATTGGCAGGGACCCCCACTGAGTCCTTGCATCATGAACAGGGCTATTGTGATTGGAAATGCTAAGCTTCTGGAGTTGCCCCTACCTACCAAAGTATTAAAATCCAATGTGATATTGCATCTAGAGATGAATCACAAAAATGAAAGACATCCTCAAAAGCATGAAAGATACTGGATTGATGATTCTTTTCAGGTATCTATTCAGATCTGTCTAGAAGAGGTACAGGCTTGAAACACAGAAATTCGTTGAGTGATTATAAATTATACCCAGTTGTCCATTTAATACATATTTATTTGGTACAAACCAAGATTCATGCTCTATGTTAGATATCAGGGGAACAGTTATGAGCCAGTCCTGACATGTCTTTGTTTTTGTGGCATAGATATTTTGGTGGGGGAGCCTGGTATTGCTCAATATAATTCTAGGAGCTTGTTTTACAGGGGAACCCTGTGTTGTCCTAGTGTTTGTGTCTGCATGTGTGTAGAGGGCCTTTGGAGGAGAGAGCAGGGAAGGTGGAGAAAGTCCTCCTTCTACAAGTGATGCCAAGATGAGCTTGGAGGTGGAGGTGGGTATTAGCTAGGCAAAGAGGGAGGCCCAGAACACCCTAGACAGTAGGAGAGAAATGTGTGCTTGAGGCATAGGATGAAGGACAGTATACCTGGAGTGATGAGTGTGATGGGCAACATGGCCAGAGAGGAGGTTGAAGTAATAGACAGGGAGTTAAACTTGCAGGATTTGCTCCAATGCGACTCTCCATGAAGTCAAGTGCATAGTTATAAGAAGGTAAGATGTCATGATCAGATATTTAAAAGACTTCTCTGACTGCAATAGGTTTGGAACAGAAAGTGGCAAGATATGTCATCAGCTGTTGCAACAATCCAAGCGAGAGTTTTTCATATGGTCATAGAAGATGGATTCTTCTATGGGAGATGGATTCAGGAGATATCTAGGAAGTACAGTTAATGCGACTGGTGGTGAACTGCTGATGATGGATTGAATATGGGACATGGAACAGTGGAAACTGTAAAGTAATACTCATATTTCTTGCTGGTATGACAGAAGATAACTATTTCTATGTGTATATATAATCTAACTGGCTGGACTAGGTCTGATTTGGGGCTCATTTGCTTTACTGTAATCTGGATTCATTGGAAGATGTCTATCTATCTATCAATCACTAAATAAGAATAAAAGTGGTGCAATGATGAGATGTTCATTCATGGAGCTATAGAGATTGAGAGGCATCACATAGTTATGTGAAGATATTGAGTGAGAAATTAGACACAAGTGTGAGGGATGAGAACCGGTTTGATAATGAAATAAACCATAAATATGGTGGTCATTGGGCCATGGATGGGAAGTGAGGCAAGCAATGAGAAGGAATACAGAGGGAGAAGAGAAGAGCCCGAGAGACTGTGCCCCAAAGGACTCTAGCAGGTAAGGTGCAGGTCCCCTGGGATACAGTCAGTATCAGCGTGATGCACCCAGCAAGAACTCATAATGGCTTATGGACTTTAAAAATAAACTGATAGGAGTTCCTGTCTGGTGCAGTGGAAATGAATCTGAGTAGGAACCATGAGGTTTTGGGTTCAATCTTGGCCTCGCTAAGTGGGTTAAGGATCCGGCGTTGTCATGAGCCGTGGTGTAGGTCGTAGACATGGCTCTGATCTGGCGTTGCTGTGGCGTTGTCTGATTAGACCCCTAGCCTGGGAACCTCCATATGCTGTGGGTGTGGCCCTAAAATAGACAAAAGACAATAAAATAAAATAAAATAAAACTGATAGAAAAGGAGCCCCCATAAGGCCCTTTCTCTTTCCACTAGCTTACTCCAGACTAGTCAAAGTAAACCCCAAACATTCCATTTTGGGTTCCTCTAGTTCTGATAATATTGGCTATTAAGTATTTATTCTGGTGATTCAAATAAAGAAGTTTAAGAAACTTATCATTTAGCCAAAGACTTCATGATACTCTATTTTACTACCATCCCTATGACTATCATCCCTATTTCTTCTGTGCCACTTTCAGTTCTTAGAAAACTCTGCTTTGTATTTAAATTGCTGATCTGAGAATCTGTCTACCCTCCAAACCTGGGAAATTTGGCAGAGGATGCCTTCAGGTGTCTCCTGATAATAAATGCTCTCTTGTAAGTATTTTTTTCTCTAAACTGTGTTTCAACTCCTGATTAACAAAATATATATATATACATTAAATAAATATTATACATTATATATAACGTATGTATATTTTCAAATTTGCGCAGATTTAAACACAAACTCTCTTTTTTATTATTTGGCCTAAAAGTAACATCAGGGACATTAATAAGCTGTTCTTTGCATAATTCATCCAGGTGGTTCCCAATTTTTCTTTCCTTACTATAAAAATGTGTTTCCGAACCTTGACCACTGGGGGTCAGCATAGTGCAAAGTTAGCTGTTTAGTTCATCCTTTCTGTACTCAGTGGAGACTGTACAAAACCTTCAGGTCAAAGGCTTGTGCAGTGACTTTAATGAAAGCAGAGACTGTCTGTTTGTCTGTTGGTCTATCTTCTCCTTGTCAAATTCTTTCCTCTTCCCTTTATGGGATTTCAGGGTTCTTGATGGGTTAAAACTTTAATTTTGAATCTTCCAGGAGTTTCATTAATAAATATGAAAATAGAGTGGAACCTGGCACAGTGCCCTTTTTTGGCTCCACCACATAGGCATGCTAGGGTAATTGTAGTTATTTACATTTGGCATCCAACTGACTCCAGGAGCAACACTGCCTTTTTTTTTTTTTCTACGAGTACTGAAACTATTAAATTAAACAGGTTAATGTGGCTATAGCATTTCGCCCCCTACTATCCCCACAGCTATAGTAAATCTGCCACCTGTTTATTTCCATAAAAATTCAATTACAGTATCACCAGTTATTCTTCTTATGCGAGCAATTAACTTCAGGCAGTTTCAGGCCCGAAAGAAAGGCGAGGCTGCTCTGCTCCTTTTTTTCCTCTTTGCTGCCTTTAGCCACTGGTGGTTTTGTTTGCTAAGGGACAGCGCACCTCTGCACCAGTGAAAAATAAAAGAATAGACTAGACTGCTGTGCACTGGCATGCCAGTGAAAAAGTAAAAACTGAAGAATCACAAACAACCATTCTGCCTCCCCCTATCCAAGCAGTGGGGGAGCCTTCGAGGCCAGAGAATTGAACAGCAAGCCCACAGTTGGGGCCACAGAAACACTCTAGTGTTGCTGAAAAAAACACCAAAGTGAAGAAGGAATTTCTTCAAAAATTGTTGGTTTTCTTTCTTCTTTATCTTTGTAAAAGATATGACTGGGTAGGGAAAGGTTGGTAAAATGGCATAGCATCCTGGCTAAAGCAACAACACAATTATGAAGAGCAAAAACCACATTCATCTGTGCTTGCCAATGATATTGATATAACAAAAGGTATTGTAAAGCAGCTGCATTTCTTTTCCCCTCTAAGAACGAGTCCTTAGTACCAGATTGAAAATGCTGACTTTTACCATTTGTATGTGCCTCTTTTTTTCCGTCATATTTCTTTCTCTTTTCTCAAAAGTCCACTAACAAAAATTATAATTACTGAATTTACATGGAATGATTTTCTACATGAAAATTGTTGAACATCAAATGAGGAACTTTCTTCCCATGAATCCATTCAAAACCGTTAAGACTGATTTTATTTGAATAAATAGTATTTAGAGTAAATATATAAACATAGATTTGAGAGCAAATTAGACTGAAATGATCATTAATTAAACTGTCCCTACGTTTCAGGATAAAATAAATACTTCTCCATAAGTGGGTTCTTACCAACTACTATGAAGATTCAGTATTATTAA
This sequence comes from Phacochoerus africanus, assembly GCF_016906955.1. NCBI lineage: Eukaryota > Metazoa > Chordata > Mammalia > Artiodactyla > Suidae > Phacochoerus > Phacochoerus africanus. Next base: position 88,721,169 of record NC_062553.1, read on the forward strand.
TAAATTTAGAGAATGATAAATATCAAAAAAGAAAGAAACAGAGTATAAGCAAATGATAGAACCCAAGATTAATCTGAACTCCTAGCTTAGGCAGGTGGGTGGGGCACTCAGGTGACTCCTTCAATTTATCACCCATTCCCCAGGTGTGTTGCTGGGCTGGTATGGATGTCAGATGTCAGTCATTTCTGAAATACTCCCAGAGGATTAAGTGAGTATATAAATATCTCCTTCCCTTCCTCCTGCATCTTGAAGGTGCCCTGTGCCAGCCAGCATTAGTAAGCTGCTGGAGTAGAAGAATATAATAAAATGGACTTTGAAAGCAGCATGTCACAGACAAAAGATACAGTCTAATTAACTTTAATATTCTTTTAAATGGTTACTCAAAAGAGAGAGTCTATTAGAAGGTCAATAGGGCATATGTAAATCCTCAGGCAACTCCTTACCTAGGGCATCATGTGGCAGGTGGAAGAGTGCAGGCGATTTTAGAACCTGTGTTTTATCTTGATAGGCCTGATGGGACTTTAATGAAGAGAGACCAATATTCTGTGGCCTTGAGACCACATAGTCTGCTGTCCAATGGATTCAAGTTCATGGTCTTGAAAATTGTATGTTTCCTATCTTCAAATGCTCTCATGCGTCTCTTTCTTTTCAGTTCAAAGTAGAAATTAAAATGGGTTTTAAGTGTTTATTCCTCATCCTAGATTTTGGGCAGATGCCTAATTTCCACTGCTTCCTTACCTCCTGAAGAGTTTCAAGCTTTTCGCTTCTGCCGAAATGGAGCAAACATACAGCTTGGTACTTTGAAGTCTGAGTTAAAGCAAAACTAAATGGACCATGTTTATCTGATCAATTAAAGCATTGCCTACATCCCTAAAACTGATGTTTCTCATTTAGGCAGCATTCTATACAATCCTCAGGAAATTAACAACAGAGATTGAGTTTGGGGAATGGGGGTCATTATACAAAGAAATGCAGGAAGAGTGTAAGAGAATTTGACTAAGCTCCAACATAAGCTTCATAAACTGACTGGGTTCCAATATAAACTAAAGAATGTCTTTGTAGAAGTGGGACCGTAGAAAAATATTTAATTACAGTTCCCAAAATAGAAGTTTGATTTAAAACTCCTATGATGTAAAATGATCTACTAAATTTAAAAGTCTTTAGCAAGATGGATGTTTATAATTACAAAAATCTCAACCTTTTCTCAGAGATTACCATGTGTTCAGTTCGGTTTAACCACAGTTCAACAGGGCATGCTCTATAAACAGCACCATGCTAAGCAGAGTATTAGATTTCAAAAAATTAAAAGAGCATATATTAAAACTCTCTGAAAAGTTTACAGTTTTTCTCTTTCGGAAACCTAACTGATTACCACCACTTAGTTAAAACGATGTATGAAATGGTTGGTAATTGAACCCTCAGGCTGTCTCCATCAACATCCTGTCCCATTCTTCTCAGAAATAGTTTGAAATAGCACTTGTTGAGCTTCCTTTCTAGCTAACCCAGGACATGGGCACGTGACCTATTCCAGTTCTTGGTTTGAATGAGTTGCATCGTCCAACGGGCACCGACAGATGGCACTTTAAGCTGCATGAATCTTTTAAGCTCCTCTAACTCTTTATTTAAAATTTCAGGAGTTCCTGTCGTGGCACAGTGGTTAACGAATCCAACTAGGAACCATGAGGTTGAGGGTTCGGTCCCTGGCCTTGCTCAGTGGGTTAACGATCCGTTGTTGCCATGAGCTGTGGTGTAGGTTGCAGATGCGGCTCGGATCCCCTGTTGCTGTGGCTCTGGTGTAGGTTGGCAGCTACAGCTCCGATTCGACCCCTATCCTGGGAACCTCCATATGCCACGGGAGTGGCCCAAGAAATAGCAAAAAAAAAAAAAAAAATTTCAAGCATTGCATCTAAACGTTGTGAGTTTCCTCTGATAAATTACAAGTATGTAATGACTTAAATAACTTTTTTTTGTTTGGCAGATTCTGTGATTATTGCCTTCCAGATTCCAAGATTTGCCTTCAGAATTGTGGGTTGTCATGTGCACAGTTTTGTTTTTACTTTTGGTGAATTTTAATACCATAGGTCTAGAGGCAACCTGGAATTTTACAAAATAGATTTCCTCAAGTGCCTGCTAGTCTCCAGCATTATAGTTGGGGTGAGGATGATGGGGGGAGGTGCAAAGATAAGGCTGTTAAACTCTCTGACCCACACTTCCCCCTAAAACTTGCCCCCCCACCCAGCTGGGTTTTCTATATTATTTATTTTATGTATCTATCACTCCCAGCAAGGCAGAGGATGACTGTTCAGATTTTCAATTAAATAGTAATAACTCTTAAACTTGAGTGTATATTATATATTATTATATATTGTATTAGTATATACCAGAGATGATTATTTGTGAAGATTTTGTAGGTTCCTGTAGAAAAGAAAAGCTGCTCTGGGGAACACTGTTTTAACACAATATATTTCTTGACAAAGAGCTATATCAATTTAATGGAAAACTTTTTCTCATTGTATTCACACACACTTTTTTATATCATTAAATGGAAGCCTATGCGGCAAATTTGAAACAAGTCACTTATATTAGGGAAAAATAATGTATATTTTAACCTCCAAGACACTATTATTGGTTATATTATAATGAAACCATTATTTGCCTTGTTTTGGCCTTAGACAAAATATCTTGGTTTATCTGTTATAGTCTATATCCCTACAATTCTGCCAAGAGTGAGAAAGATTAAGGAAATATTTATTCTATTTTATTTTTTCAGAATATTTCAAACTGCCTTCACTGTTTTGAAAGTAAAAATTCTTCTCTCATGAACAGATAATTAAACAAAATTTGGTTTATTTCATGTTTGGAAAGATGTACATCTTACACTAAAAAATCCTGCTTCAGCAAGTGCTATGTGAGGGGGGAAAAAAGCAGCAGAAAAGAAAATCAATAAGGCGAGTGAGATGGACTCAGGAAAGGAGCTACACAAGATCTTGTCCTAGTTCACCTTTTTGTTTATTGCTTGCAAATATTTAAAATACAATAATCTCAGATATAAGTATTAGGTTTGTACTTCAAACCAGCATTGAGCTACATTTAACTTGGTCGTTAATTTGCCATGTTGATGATGACAGGAAAAAGGTCAAAATTTTGCATATCTTATGTCCACATTAAGTTCGAATACTTCAACTGCTTCATGTAGTGCAGTTGACTAAAAATTCTAATTTATTACATAATGACTTAGAGCTGCTGCTGCTGCTTCTTTCCTCTTCTTCTTCTCCTCCTTCTCCTCCTCCTTCTCGTCCTCCTTTTCCTCCTCCTCCTTCTTCTTCTCCTCCCCTACCCCTACCCCTCCCTCTTCTCCTCCTCCTTCTTCTTTTGGCTGTGCCCACAGCCTGCGGAAGTTGCAGGGCCAGGGACTGAAGCTGTGCCATAGCAGCAACCCTAGCCACTGCAGTGACCATGCTGGATTCTTAACCTGCTGTGCCACAAGGGAACACCCTGGATCATCTTCTTATCTGTTTACTGGAGATTACAATCCTCAGAAAGTATGATTAATCTCTTTTAAGTCTCTTTTGCTCCTGAGAAAGAGTACGTTCCATCCCATGTTTGTACAAACTCCTCTGAATCTTAACTCTACTGAAAGTTTTAAGCATTGCATCTAAATTTGTGAGTTTCCTCTGATAAATTATGTGTGAAGATTTTTAATCATTCTGTTGCATGAAAAGCAAGGAATTTTCAGGCTACTGAACCTATTCAGATATTGACCTTCATTACTCTGTCACTCTTTAGTGAATTTATGGCAAGAACACAATATGACTCTCTTTAGTTCAGAACTGGAGTTTTTGTTCATTATCACCTAAGAACTCCATATGAACTCCTGCTCACTGTTGCTTCCACCGGGCATCAGCCAGAACCACTAGTTGAGTTAGGTTGGTACAAATGCTCTCAGGAGAAATTAAACACTGTTTTTGAGTTGTCTGACCTCATCTCATTTTAAACGATATTTTAAGACTTTTTGAAATTCTGAGCTCACTTTCTACATACTTTTTGTTTATTTGTTTTTTGTTTGTTTGTTTTTGGTGATTTAATGTATCAAAAATCATTGTCTTGTAGTTCCCATTGTGGCTCAGTGGCAGAATGTCCATGAAGATGCAAATTCCATTCCTGGCCTCTCTCAGTAGGTTAAGGATCAGGTATTGCCACAAGCTGTGGCATATGTTGCAGATAGAGCTTGGATCTGATGTTGCCATTGCTGTGGTGTAAGCCTGCAGCTGCAGCTCTGATTACACCCCTAGCCTGGGAACTTTCATATGCCACAGGTGCAGCCACACACACACACAAATTTCTTTATTATTTTTTTTAACATTTTAAAATTAAATATTTAAAACAAATCTTTATTGAAATATAGTTGACTTACAATGTGTTAGTTTCAGGTGTACAGAAAAGTGATTCAGTTATATATGTGTGTGTGTGTGTCTGTGTGTATAAATATATATATATATTTAATTTTCAGATTCTTATCCATGGTTATCACAAGATATTGAGTATAGTTCCCTATGCTATATAGCAAGTCTTTGTTGGTTATCTATTTTATATATAGTGATTTGTATCTATTAATCCCAAACTCCTAATTTATCCCCCCCCCCCATTTTGCCCCTTTGGTAACCAAAATTTGTTTTCTATGTCTGTGAGTCTATTTCTGTTTTATATCATTTTTTTAAAGATTTTTACATCTAAGTGATATCATATGATATTTGTCTTCATCTGACTTAATTCACCTAGTATGATGATCTCTAGGTCCATCCATATTGCTGCAAATAGCATTATTTCAGTCTTTTTATGTCTGGGTAATATTTCATTGTATATATGTACCACATCTTCTTTATCAATTCATCTGTCGATGGACATTTAGGTTGCTTCCATGTCTTAGCTATTGTTAATGGTGCTGCTATGAACATGAGGGCAAATACATCTTTTTAAATTATGGTTTTCTCTGGATTTATGCCCAGGAGTATGATTGCTGGACCATATGCCAGGCATATTTTTAGATTTTTAAGGAAACTCCATACTGTTCTCCCAAGTGGCTGCACCAAATTACAATTCCCACCAACAGTGTAGGAGGGTGACAAACATCTATCTGTATATAAATTTGGTGTAACTGACTCCACTTCCAGAATATAGTATTTCTGTTTCTTGGTTTGGGCCTTGGTCAACTTTGAAGCAGGATTAACACTACCTTACATCCACAATGACCACTATCCTTTTCCCTCTCACTCTATTACAAGTCATTATTGGAAAGTATAAATTTTGTCAAAATAGAGACAGCATATAGCTTTCGAATTTCATTACACCCAAAAAAATCATGCTTAGCCATCTTTTCCCGAATACTCTTCTGTTTCTCAAAAAACACTCTTCATGCTTAATCGAAGGCAGTTTGTATGTGAGAAGAGTTATAGAAGTAAAAATAATGAATTTTATTTTTCCAAGTGCAAATAAATTTTAATGACCATATTATGCTGATTTATTGTTTGAATGGACAATGCCTCCTTTTCTCCAGCCACTGTCAGAAGTCATACCTTAAGATGAATCAATCTGGAATTAACATCACTGTATTTGATAACAATCCCTAGAATCAGTCATTTTATTTGGTTTCTTTTGGACATGTTATGCAAATAATTAATCCTAGCAGATGCCCCAAGAATCTGATTCAAACAAGACTTTGTATAATTTCATTAATGGGAATTTCCTGTGGTTGTTTTAAGCAACTGCTAAACTTTTTAAAAAACTTTCCAAGTAAAACCACTTAGGCCAAAGCTTCTTAAACCATCTGTGATAAAGAACTGTTTTATTGTGGTTGTTTTTATGGTTTGTTTAATTTTCATGCATTCATATTCTAATACTTTTGTAGAATGCGCTGATGACAATATCAAATTATTATGTCTCTTGGTGTTTACTACCAATTTCTGAATTTATGTCATTGTGACCTGGTAGCAGTCTGCAGACCACCACCAGTCCTTGGGGCATGTTTTGAATGGCACTAGTAGAGGCTATTGCCTCCTGTGTAAGATTTTGGGAGTTGATCAATAAGTTGCTCTTTTATTATAGAAAAATTGTAATATGTGTTCAGGAAAGATTAATTTCTCCCTAAAGGAAAACCATTAGCTCTGCTTTATAGAAATAAGATATTCACATATTTATGATAGAATTGTGGCTTTAAAGGAAAAATCCGTTTACTAATTAGTCTGTCATTTCTTGTACCACAGAAACTGTGCTTAGAATACAGTGCCTTGCCAGAGAATATAACCTTGAAATCCATCCCTTCTCAAAAGTCTCCATGGAAGAAATGATTATATCCTCTAGATCGCTTTTAGTTATTCTAGTTTGTGCTTTAAGTTATATTTGCATATTTGTTATTAACTTGGGTTGAGTTGAATCATAAACTATCTGAGTATGTGAATCACAGTGCCTTGACTTCTGGTAGAATCAGTTAACTGCTTCCATCTAGAGATGATAGAAGAATATTAATACCAAACTCAAACATTACATCGTGTTCAGGTATTTGGGGACATTCTCCATTTAGTATTACATATTTGAATATCCATGTGAATAATCAATTTAAGTAAACTTGAAAATGAAAAATTTTATTTAAATAAAATTGAAATATGAAATCATTTTTGTAGAGAAGTCCCTTTTTTGCAAGTAATTTTTTTAGACCTAATGCCCCTCACTTTTGAATGAGAATGAATTGTCAATCTGACTAGTTCAGGCTTAGATGTTATTGGAGCATTATTCATTTATCCATGTAGCAATAAGTATTAAGTGCCTGTTATATGCTGGGCATGGCACTAAGTCTTGCTGATTTAATGATGAGTTAACCTGACTTTTTTTTTCTCTCAAAGTGTGAAGAGTTAGTGAAGGAGACAGGCATAGAGCCAGGTAATAAAACAAATAAATGTAAACATATGACTGCAACAAGTACTCTAAAAGGAGGGTATATTGTTACAGATGTGTATTTAATTGTTGGATTATTCAACCAAAAGAGATGCGAGCATGTTCTTCTCCATTCAGCTAGGTGATGTAACAGTTTGTTGTACTACATAGGCATGCAAATCATTCCTATGATATCATCACCCCATGTGATATTCTGAGAGTCTAGGAAGAGAGACAATCATTTCAGACAATGTTTATGTTTCTGCAGGGAGATGGTCGGTGCACTACACTGGTGAATTAAAGAAACTTGGCTAATGTGGGTGGTTTTTAACCATACATGGCTGTAATATTGCTAGAGAATAGTCTAGAGGTTGTTGATGGAGAGGCTAGTGGTAATTTCAAGCAGAATAATGAGACCAAGACTGGAAATTTCCTCCTTGGGGGTCAAGGCCAGCATTCTTACAGACCATGACTACAAAGCCATCTTCTAGAGCTTAGAGGTCCATATGGGCATGGAAAAGCTATAGCTAGAGTCAGGAAAGTTGTATCACAAAAGAAGTGTGTCTTCAACTGTAATACAAACCACAAGGAGCCAGGATAAATGTTGATAGATTTTTTTTTTTTGTGGGAAGATGTTTTGTTTTGGATTATTAGTTCTGAATGTTGGTAAGCAGTATCAGATTAATTGCTAATGATCCCATTCATCTTCATCTTATTGAGAATCTTGCTGACCTTTTACATTTTGTCCTGTTTCTTAGCCTTGGCTGGGGGAATGGTGAAGTCAGGTTCTGCTTCAGCAACACTACCAAAGGTGGGAAGAAAATTCTTTGCTGATACCAAAGTGGTGAAGGTTATCCAATACCTGGGAAATTACATGCTGAAAAAGTCAAGATCAGGGAAGAGCACCTGGCAAAAATAGTTGCTCCTCTTTGGGCCCCTAACAGATCAGGTTTGGAAAGTGTCAAGGAGAACAGCATAGAGATAAAGACACTCTGGGGCTTCCTCAAGGTGCATTTATGGAAGAGCAAATGGCAACACCACTAACCTCTAATGGAAATAAAAATCATAACTTTAAAGAAACTTTAATTCCTGGCACCACTAACTTCTAATGGAAATAAAAGTCATAATGTTAAAGAAAGTTTAATTCCTAATTTAGGTTAAAGTGAAAAAAAAATATAAGTTTTAACAGTTAATGATAAATTCTTAGGAGAAAAGAAAATGAGTGTGTAAATAACCTCCAAATAATGACCACAAATTTATTAAATAATTGCCCAAGAATCACAAAAGTCTTACTCAGATTGAATCCTTATGGATTCTGCATTTATCCTTATGGATTTTCCTTCCTATATATTTTATCAAGAAGGGCAGAAACTCTTCTTCCATGTTTGGCTATTAACTACAAACGTTCTGCTGCCTTCCCTTAAAATGTAACCTTTGAACTACAAGCTATGATTGCAACCAAGACTTATAAAACATATATATCAGGAAATTATATTTGTTCACTTACAGTTATAGACCATATTTGTCATTGGTAATTGAATTTTCTCACTAACCTTGTGATAATTAACCCACAGGCCACCACCTCAGAGTCTTGCCTTTATTTCATCTACCGATATAAATACTGTATAAATTTTTTTATTAGTCAGAGGATACTTTGGACTTGGGGTCTGTTTTTTCTTTTCTCCTGCAGATCATGTGGAATAGTAAATATGATGGCCTTTGGCAGAGATTTCTGCTTTCCCACAGTATCCACTCCCCTGTTTTCCTTGGTAACAGAGTTGCAGTTTTGTTCAGTGCATCAATGTACCTAGTAAGCTGGGAATTATTTGTGTTTTCTAAATATTATTAAGGAATAGGAGCTGTTGTGTATGAACTCATCTCTTGATGTACAAAAGACTTGCATGGTTTAGTTAAACTTTGGAAATATCTTAAAGAGTTACACTTATTTCAGTGGATGATGTATTTTTTAAGCCTTGCAGTACCTGATAAAAGTCCTCTATTTGCCCTTACTTCTGAATGAAATCTGTGAAGCTGAACTAAGCTGTAAAAGAAAATTGTGAAGGAAAGGATATTGGACTTTAATATTTTACCACTTTAATTTACAAGTAGACCAGGCTTTTATTTGGCATTTTAATTTTGGTGTGTTAAAATGACAATGGAATATTGCTCATTATGTTCAGATTTGGGAAAATGTTCCATTCTTATATTTGGAATGAGGTGGCCAATTGTGTGCCTGAGACATCTGTTATTTTGGCCTGCTGGGTATCCATTCCCCCTTCACTAATAAAACACTTCTGTTTTGCTTTATTGAGCCATTCTTCCCAAATTCTCAGGCCACCTGATTGGGAATGGGTGATGTCTGTGACTCTGGGGCTGGGGCAGTTCCAAGTTCTGGCCAACCAGAATCACAAGATTGTTCTTTCAGGGATAGGCATGTGACAAAAGCCTTCAGATTCGTCTCTCTGGATGAGTGAGAGGAAGGCTATACACACTGAGATGATATTAATTCTCTATTCAGTAACATAGAAGCAGCCTGCCTGGAAATTAAGCCCATATGAAAGTAGAAGGACTGAAAGACGGAGATCAATTAAGTCCTGATTTTGTGCTTTGCAGCACGTGTCTGAGGCTGCTCCACATCTGGATTTTTCAGTTACATGAAACAATAAATTCCTTTCTTTGCCTCAGCTTCATTCGAGATGGTGGCCTGTTCCTTGTAATAGAAAGAATTCTGCATAACACATGGTGCTCACTGTCTAATTCTTTCTGGTGAACCATGATGGGCCACTTAGCTAGCTGGGCACAAACTGAGACTAGAAACAGAATGGGGGAGAATTTAGTATTAAAAGGGTTTCAGAGTTAATGTTTGGTGGCTGTTCTGGCCTACTTCAGAGACTTTGTGGGCAAGAACTTAATTTACCACTCCACTAGGCCTTGGAGGCCTCAGAAAGAAGTCTTCCTCTAAAAGAGACACTATTTTTCTGCTTGAAACTTGATTTTATTGTTGGGTCTAGGTTAAAATAGAATAAAAATGAGAGAGGCATGGGGACGTCAGGAGATTCTCAGGCCATGCTCACCTCTGCCAGTACCATCTGTAGCCTGTCCAAGGGAGGACTTGTTTGATTAGTCAGCATGCAGAGTCGGCAGCCAGGCCACACTGATGTGTAGTCAGAGGGACTGAACTGTGAAACCCTGGGCAGGTCCAAGTGCAGCTCCTCATCTCTCTTCCATTCCTGGCTTAGTGCAGCTGGTCAGTCTTTTTGTGTGTAGGCCCTTCCTGGGATATGGTATCTTCTTCTGCTCTGTTTCTCCCTCTTTGTCCTTCTCCCCCTCATCCTTTTTCAGTCATGCCTAGGTGCACTGTTCTCAGGATTTTAGACTCATGGATAAGGTGGATCTGTTTGCAGCACTTAGACCATGTATCCCAGCTCAGACTTTACTAGAGTTCCGATATTAAGATCAAAAGTACCACGAGATACCACCTCACACCAGTCAGAATGGCCATCATTAATAAGTCCACAAATAACAAATGCTGGAGGGGGTGTGGGGAAAAGGGAACCCTCCTGCACTGTTGGTGGGAATGTAAGCTTGTTACAACCATTATGGAGAACAGTGTGGAGGTACCTTAGAAATCTATATGTAGAACTATCTTATGACCCAGCAATCCCACTCTTAGGCATATATCCAGACAAAACTTTCCTTAAAAAATACACATGCACCCACATGTTCATTGCAGCACAATTCACAATAGCCAAGACATGGAAACAACCCAAATGTCCATCAACAGATGATTGGATCAGGAAGATGTGGTATATATACACAATGGAATACTACTCAGCCATAAAAAAGAAAAAAATAATGCCACTTGCAGCAACCCCTATGGATGGAACTAGAGACTCTCATACTCAGTGAAGTTATCCAGAAAAAGAAAGAAAAATACCATATGATATCACCTACATCTGGAATCCAATATGTGGCACAAATGAACCTTTCCACAGAAAAGAAAATCATGGACTTGGAGAATAGACTTGTGGTTGCCAATGGGGAGGGGGAGGGAGTGGGATGGATTGGGAGCTTGGGGTTAATGGATGTAAACTATTGCCTTTGGAATGGATTAGCAATGAGATCCTGCTATGTAGCACTGGGAACTATGTCTAGTCACTTATGAAGGAGCATGATAATGGAAGAAAAAAGAATGTATACATGTATGTGTAACTGGCTCACCATGCTGTACAGTAGAAAAAAAAAATTGTTGGGGAAATAATTTTAAAAAATACAATAAATAAAATAAAGGGATTTAAAAAAAGATTCAGAAGCTTGCACAACATTGAATACAGAGGTACTTTGATTCACTTTCTACTATTGTTATTTATGTGCCAAGAAATAGTATATTTATACAATAAGAATGAGGCAAATAAATGTATTTTCTCTTTATATTATCTGTCAGGAAGCTCAAAACCAAATGTGTGACTTAAGTTCTTTCTATGTGAAGAACCCTTAGGCTTTATATTAATTTTTTAAAGTATAGATGATTTACAATGTTGTGCTAATTCCTGCTGTACAGAAAAGTCACTCAGTTTTATATATATATACATATATATATATATACACACACATACATATACATATATATATATGATCTTTTAAAATATTTTTCCCATTGTGGTTTATACTTCTTTGTGGTATATAGTAGGACCTTGTTGTTCATCCATTCTATATATAATAGTTTGCTCCATTCTTCTGCCACCCTCCTCCTCTTTGGAAACCACAAGTCCGTTCTCTATGTCTGTGAGTCTGTTTCTAGATAAGTTCATTTGTGTCATATTTTAGATTCCACATACAAACGATACCACATGGTATTTGTCTGTCTCTTTCTGACTTATTTCACTTAGCATGAGGAGCTCTAGTTGCATCAATGTTGCTGAAATAGCATTATTTTATCCTTTTTGTGGCAGAATAGTATTCCAGTGTGTGTGTGTGTGTGTGTGTATACACCACCTCTTTATTCATTCATCTGTTGATGGACATTTAGGTTGTTTCCATGTCCTTGCTATTGTGAATAGTGCTGCTATGAACAGAAGGGTGCCTATATTGTATTTTGAAATACAGTTTTTTTCTGGATATGAACCCAGGAGTGGGATTGAAGTATATGAAAATTCTATTCTTAGTTTTCTGAGGAACCTCTATACTATTCTCCATAGTGGATGCACCAACTTACATTCCCACCAACATTCTGAGAGAGTTCCTTTTTCTCCACACCTCTCCAGTTATTTGTGGACTTTTTACTGGGGGCCATTCTGACTGATATGGGTTGGTACCTCACTATAGTTTTGATTTGCATTTCTGTAATAATTAATGATGTTGAACATCTTTTCATATGCCCAATAGCCATATGTATGTTTTCTTCGGAGAAATGTCCGTTTAGGTCTTCTGCACATTTTTCGATTGGGATGTTTGGTTTTCTGTTGTTGATTTGTATGGGCTGTTTTCATGTTTTGGAAATTAAGCCCTTGTCAGTCTCATAGTTTGCAAATATTTTCTCCTATTCCATAGGCTAGCTTTCCATTTTCTTTATGGTTTTCTTTGCTGTACCAAAGATTGTGAGTTTGATTAGGTCCCATTTGTTTATTTTTGTTTTTATTTCTATTGCCTTGGGAGACTGATCTAAGAAAACACTGGTATGATTGATGTTTTGCTCTAGGCTTTCTTATCTGTGTTCATAATGTTGCTCAGTTTATGGGCTGTAGTCTCATTTGGAAGCTTGACTAGGGGAGTCCAATTCTATACTCATTCAGGGTGTTGACAGAATTCATTTCCATGTAGCTATAAACTGAAGGCCCTGGCATTTCACTGACTACCAGTCAGAGACTCTCCTTAACTCCTAGAGTTGTCCAGCAAATCCCTGCCACATACTCCTCTCCCTAGGTAGTACAAAATATGTGTTTTGTTCTTTGAGTATAGCAAGGCAGTTTCTCATACCAGTTGGCTAAGAAGTAATATTATATAACAATATAATAGTGGGAGTGACATGCTATTGCTTTTGCTATATGATGAAACCTAGCTGAGGTTTTGATAGCCTATTGACTTGGCCACATTCAAATGGATAGAAGAAAGTTCTGCCCACACTCAAAAGGAGGAAATTATGCACAGAGAAAAAGTGAAGATCATGGGGTCATCCTAGAATTCTGGCTACTGTAATATTCCCCAAAGTGTGTTTCACTGAAGATTACTTTAATAGGTTTTAAGTCTGTATTCATCAAAAATCTTTTTTCAAGTAACAGAATGCAAATAACAGGAGACTGATTCAAACTACCTCAAGAATATAATCAAAAAGTGATTTTATTTGCTCATAAAATGGAAAATTTGAGCTGTGAGCAGACCAGACCACAATGCAATTAGGACTGAGAGGGACTCTGCTTCAGTCAAGCCTCGATACAGTAAATAAAAAGCATATCAGGAAAGAGAAGTTATGAACATCGAACAGCACTTGAGGAAAAGATCTGTTAGAAGAATCAATCATATCACAGGACCTGCTGGGGTTGGGATCAAGGGTGATACGCTTGCATTCTCTGTGACTGACATTACATGTGTGCCACATGCCAAAGGAGAAAGGAAGAAAATGCAGGATTATGTCCTAGTCTCCTGTACCACACAACCTTGTCTCTCATAGTTTTCTGCATTTATAAATATCATTACTTTTTATTCTACATCAATCTTTCCTCATCTATCTTTGTACACTCTGCATCTGAAAAACTCCTATTTATTTTTCCATGATTCAGTTCAGTAACTGTAAGAGCCTTTTTCTCACCTCTGCTTGTCACTTAGGCATATTTGGGAGCCATACCATGTGCCAATAATTTGCAAAATACTGTTACTAAGCTCAGTTAATTCCCCACCCCACACCTTTCCTTAATACCTCTAAGCCAGTCACGGCCATTTGACATAGTTCTTGCCAATGAGACATAAACTAAATTTTGATGTGGAAAAATTATTTGTTTTGACATATAGGCATCTTACATTTTCTTTTTTTTTTTTTTTTTTTTGCCATGCCTTCAGTATGTGGAAGTTCCTGGGCCAGGCATCAAACCTGAGCCATAGCAGTGACAATGCCAGATGCTTAACCCACTGCATTGCAAGGAAATTCCTACACTTTCTCACCCTATTCTCCTCTGATGTTGAATGTCAATGTAATGGCTGGGGCTACACTAGCAGTCTTGTGACTATCATGGAAATGACAAGAGACTGATAAAGATCTGCTCTCTGATATTCTTAAGATGATGCATTAGCCTAACCATCAATTCCCACTTTACTTCTTATATGAAAAGTGAAGCAAAACAAAAACGAACCTTTAATTGTTTAAGCCATTAGAGTTGGGTTTTCAAACCTGAAGCCTAATAAGATCATAAATGAAATACAGTCATACTTTTCTAAATGATAGCACCGACCATAGAACAGTTATCTATGTAATTTTCTACATATTCTATGGTACCAGGGATGAACTCCTTCATGTTGTAAAGTTTGTCTTGTTATTTCTATATTATCTGTGTTAGCACCAATCTTAAAAGAGTATCTAACATGTAGTAAACATTTAACAAATGTTTATTACATGTTACAGATGTTCGTTAAATGTTTTATATTCTGATTTTTAATAGCTTATTTAGAGAGATTATCATGTCCTTGATAATCAGAATGAAAGATTTCTAGTGGTATGATTTATCTTGTTTTCTAGTTATTGATTTACCTTATTCAGCATGTTATCAATAGCTTAGAAATACAGGGAAGGCAGGTGAATAAAATCTATAGGTCTTGCAAAACTGTAGCTGCAGCTAAACTATTGGAATGATAGAAGCACTCTTCAAAATGAAATACCAAAAATTTGGGAGATTGCCTTATCCTAAATGTGGTAAAATCAATAAGGATAAATGAACTAAGCCCTGAGACACAAAAAAATAAAAGTCCAATGTACAATTTTGGATTCAGAGGAGATCAGAAGCAAAAACTAATAAACCCAAACTTGTTTGCTGAAACCTAGACACGTCTAAGTTAACATCAAATGAAAAAGCATTGACAGAATGAAGAATATTTAACTTGGGGAAGATGATTCTTGTAGATATGTAAAGAGTAGGGAGAGTGAGTGTTTATAACGTGTGACATATTTGAGGCACTTTCTTGTAGGAGAGAAGTTAGATTTATTTGATGTAATTTCAAAGGGACTAAGAGAAAAATTTGGAAAAAAGTGTGGAAACTTCAGGTTGAGAAATTGGAGCTCAACATGAGGAAGATATTAGCAATACAAAATTTCCTAAAGTGAATTTACCAGACTTATGAGTCCCAGAGCTGTGCTGACTGGCAGTGTATTGTCATCTAACAGTCTGCTAAGGAGAATGACAAAGCTTCCTGCTTTGGTTAGGAATATGACTAACTTGCCTGTTAAGGTGTGTTCATTTAGGTTAAAGCAATTTAGCGGATTCTTTTCTTTTGTTTCTTAGGGTGGTATTTCTGAAATAAAGTGACAAGTTGGTATAGTTACAGAGTGAGGGCTTATTCATCATATTCTTTGTTCAACATGGTTTTTATAATCTGGGGTTCCCTATGCTGCTTCTTATTTATCTCATGTCAAAAATGTATCTGATGCTGACTCTCAATGTTGGATGAAATAGGCTTTTTGGTACTTGCTTATTTCTAGTACTGTGTTGGCAGCTACTTATACACAAACACAAGCATGTTCATATTCTGAGAACCATTAAACCAGAAGTCACAGTATATTAATCAGTATGATTATAGAATTTTTTAAATTTGACTAGTATAGTTTTGGACTTTTTTGAATTTCAGTGCTTTTGAAGATGTAATCAATGGTGGACAAAAGGGAGTTTGCCACAGGTTATTGAGACCTTGTTGTATTTAATCCTCTCCAAAACTACTGGCTTTTGCAATCCCTGGAAGCTGTTTTGACTTCTAGGGGTAAATCTGAATTTTGAAGAATACGGATTAATTATTGACCTGATGACTTACAAATTGGTATTTCTGGCCCTCACTGCATAGACTTAAGCTATATAATCCACATTTCTAGTGCTCAGTGGTCACATGTGGCTGTATCCACTGCAATGCATGAGGTTGGCCGTGTGAATGACACAGAACCTTCCATGTGTTTGCAGTGTGAACGAACCCTCTTTCTCAACCTGACCTCTTCTCCCTTTTCTCAGTATCTCTTTTAAAAACATCATTTTTAAGTCTCCTATGTCCTATATACTTCTCTTTCCAAAACAATTTACCCCATTTTTAAAATCCATTGAGTTCCAAGTCTACTTTTGTGTCATGTAAATTACAAAACAGCAATTAGTCTGTCTTGTTCACTGCTAAATCACCAAAACCTAGCATAGTTACCAACACATAGACAGGAATTAAGACAAATTGATTAAGTGAATGAATAGATGGATGAATGAATGAATTCATTCTCCCAAATAAGCCATGGATTGAAAATGTTTCCAGCTCTGCCAGATTTCTGTACCTATGTGGGGAGAAAAGTGGTCTCCTGGATGAAGAAGGGACAGCCAGATGATCCGACTTGGGGAGACCCTTCCCCCTCCAGGAATATTTGTAAAATATAATACCCCATACTACAGAGATTAGTTTCCTCAATGAAATAACGCTTTTCCCTCTGTTAACGTAATTTTGATCTCATTATCAAGAGATATAGACTCTTTGCTGGTGCAGGTTATATTATAAATCCTCTTTAATTAATTTGAAAATAGAGGAGTCCAGGTCAGCTATATTGCTCATTATTTTGTTATAGTGCTATTAAAACAATTAAACTGAAGTTTCTGTTGTGGTACAGGGGATTAAGGATCTGGCATTGTCTCTGCAGTGGAACAGATTCAGTCCCTGGCCCAGGAACTTCCATATGCTGTGGATGTGGCCAAAAAAGGGAAAAAAGTTTAATCTTATTAAATACATTTAAAATGTATGAATCTTGAGGGCTATAACCATTTTTTCCTTTACCAGCTTAGCCAAGTGCTTGAAATACTGTAGGCAGTCAATAGACATCCATCACTTATTCAGAGCCAAGCATCATCCTAGTCACACAGATTATATTAAAGATCTCAGTCCTCATAGAGCTCACATTTAAGTGGAAGAATAGGAAGAAGGAAAAATAATAAGTCCTGATAACAATAGATAAGAAAAAATATACTTTAGTAGAAAGTGATCAACATGATGGAAATAACTAGCAGAGCACAAAAATGAATCATGAATGGGAAAGAGATGAATTGTAACTTTAAGTAGGCAATAAATTAAAATATTTTTAATGGAGGCCACTAAGCTTTGATCTCATACACTATAATATTATTTTTAAAACAGAAATGTTGTAACAGTAACATGCACACATTTTTATATGTATAACATGTAACAGTTTATTTTAATCTGAAATTTTATTTGTATTGCTTGGCAGTACTTTAGCTTGGATGAGACTGAATTGCTATAAACTGAGAGGTAATGATAGAGGGCTTTGAAACCAACTGGGAAAATATAATAAAGGAAAATATTATATGCCTTAGTCAATAATCTTTAGTTGGAAAAGGATAGGAAAATCACACCAACAAATTTTGTGGAGTTTAATAAATTGTTACTGTAAATACCAGTTGGGGAAACCAATAATAACAATGAACTGAAAAGAGTAAAACTACAAAACGAAATTCTACTTGAAAAAGACATACAACTTATAGCATCAGAATTGTATACATTTAGAAAGTAGTAATGAGGAAATCAAAGGTATAACAACTTAGAAATCACATATATTAATTTTTTCAGATAATATATTAAAAATAAACCATAGGAGTAGGGAGCTGCCCAGATGTATACACATCAATAACTAGATAAAAAATAACTTTTTAGCTATCTAATAATAGAACAATCATTAAATAGAGAACAATAGATTGTTAGGAAGAGTAGCATCATAGAAGAAACAATAGTGATCTTTGATTAAAAAATATGAATTTGGTCTCAGCTCTTAACAAGTGACCTCTCATATTTGTAGCTGTAAATGAAATGGCAGATCCAAACGCCCAGGGAGGTTACTTCTAACTCTAGAGTTACATGAGCCCAAAGATTCTTCTGGATCATTTCAATTAATACAAATAATTACTGGAGCTTGGAGAACTGGGTTGACACTATTTAAAATCATGTAATTCACATCATAAACCTAGGGAACATTATTAGCATAAATATTCCTTTTATTTGACCTCTTCTGGCAATATGAAGTTTGTTTGTTTGTTTGTTTTTAATTTCTAATAGCAATCTAGTCTGTCATTATGTTGGACACAATAATGGTAGCAGATTAAATTGGGGTAAAACTATACGGTTGGTCCTGGTGTGAAACAAACTTGTAAAAATATTTTTTCTTAAATCAAACAGCAGAGAAATATCAATACCTTTAGTCAGAATACCCTCAATGCTGGGATATGACAGTAAATTAATAAGATACAAAAAATAAAAGCCACTAATATAAAAAACTTAGTTTTAGATCATCATGACATTATCTTGCTTTTAAAACTGAAGCTCAGGAGAGCTCCACTTTCAGGATGTCTGAATGGAGACTTCTACAGATGAAAACCCAAGGAAATAAGCAAAACTTGTGCAAACTATAAAAAATAATGCAGATGTTTAAAGTTTCTGGAAATTGTCCTAAGGGCATACAGCAAAGCAGTGAAGAAACATTTATTCAATCAAATCTACTAAAATGCAGAAAGGTAAGTGAGAAGCTGTGGTTTTGAGCTGCAGTCCACTTCCTCTTTCTCTGCCATTGTAGCTCAGCTTGACAGAAGCTTCACCCTAGGCAAGTGTGACCAAGAAGATGAAGCCTTCCCTCCCCTAAGTTTCCAATCAAAACTTACTTTCTTACACTGAGAGGTAAAAGTTAGCAACATTTCTCATTTCCTCCAACTTCAAGTTGAAGAGGCTAAATTCCTGGGATAGGGTGAGAGGTTAGGTTCCACCTTCCTCTGCCCTGTTTCTGTCCACAGGATGAAGACTCTACTCCATGCAGGGGAGGTTATGACTACCTGGAACAAGATTTCCCACAATCTCCAACTCACTTTATGGCAGAGGTTCCAAGATAGAAGCGAGGCAACCTGAGAAGACCAGAGGCTACTACCATGCCCACTGCAGAACAGTGGTTCAGAGAGTTTATCCAGCAGGTGAGACAATCCATAGGAAAAGAAAATTTTGCAACTCTTCCCAAAGGAACTCATTTTGTTTGAAACAGAGTGTGGGGAAGTTCAAGGCTAAGAGAATCCCTGCAAACAATAGCTCCTCTTAACCTGAACAACACTCAAAACCATAGGTGAGCTGGTTGAACAGAGAACTAGAAAAAGAAACACCTAAGAATAATACTTCTGGGATCAGAAAATAGCTCAAAGACTTTCTTCAAAAAATACGCCTACAAAGGAGCCCAAATTTAATTGGATTAGATCACTGAGCAATGTGCTCTCAGTCTTGAGGACCTTGTCAGCAAAAATAATCAGCTGGTAATTAGAAAAGTCCAGTGGGTAGGGGCTAACACCAAATGAAGCAGACAGCTCATCAGAGAGATCATGGAAGGAGAGAGTCAAAAAGAGCCCTGATAAAACTGCTGTTATTTCAAGGTGACTTTGCCTCATCCAAGGCTTTCCCAAGGAGGGATAATATAAAAGGTAGAAATAGATTTCACCAAAAGAGCCAAACCAAGTCACCAAAATATAAACAAACAAACAAAAACAGGTCTTTGGGGTAATCCAGAGCTGCTACAACATATTACCTAAAATGTCCAGTTTTCAACTCAAAATTATGAGACCAGCAATGAAACAGAAAAGTATGACCCACATATAAGAAAATAAGAAAAAAAAAATCAGGAAACAGAAACTGCCTGTAAGAGGAGTTGATGTCAGACTTAACAAAGACTTCAAATATGTTTTTAAAATAAACTATGCTGGAAAAAGTAAAGGAAGTTATGAAGACAATGTCTTATCAAATAGTTAAATCATTAAAGAGATAGAAATTATAAAAAGAGAACCTAACAAGAAGTCCCCATTGTGGCTCAGCGGAAACAAAACCAACTAGTATCCATGAGGATGTGGGTTCGATCCCTGGCCTTGCTCAGTGAGTTAATGATCAGCAATGCCCTGAGCTATGGTGGAGTTTGCAGATGAGGCTCAGCTCCTTTGTTGCTGTGGCTGTGGTGTAGGCCAGAAGCCGTAGCTCCAATTCAGCCCCTAGCCTGGAAACTTCTGCAGGTCACACATGCAGCTGGTAAAGCCAAAAAAAAAAAAAAAAAAAGAGAGAGAATCTAATGGAAATTCTGGAATTGAAAATCGTAACACACACAATGAGAAGTTCATTAGAAAAGCTCAATAGAAGTTAGGAGAAGAATCTTAAATATATTATAGATTAATAGGGATTATGCATTCCAAAGAAAAGAGAAAAAAATGAATGAAGGAAAATAAATAAAACACACTTTAGATGAAATGGACAAATTTCTAGAAAGACACAGACTACTAAAATGACTTCTATTTTGCAACTCACAGTGAATAAGTTGACAGTAACTGTCATTTCATTGTGAGGATATCTTATTTTCTTATATTCATTACAGAATGAAGGAGTTTATATTTCCATCAGTTAAGTAAACCTCTTTAGCTCCTAGTCTTTCCCTTCTAGCAAGAGAAGAAAGAGAAAAAATATCTATTGGATTTTTTATTCATAGTTGATTAGGAGAAGAAATTTGTAATTGTATTCATTATGATACTTCTGTCTTGATATTTGTTCCTACTAAATTATTTTCTTTTGCCTTCATTTCCTCTTAGTTCATACTTATTGGAAATCAGAGCTCAAATGACTTAGTGGTAATTTCTCCTACTTAAGAGAAATATAACACTAATGTTATACACATTCTTTCAGAGAATGGAAAAAATATTAAACAGTTCTCAACATGAATTATGGAGCCATTATAACTTTGATACCAAAACTAACAATAACAATTTGTGAAAGAAAAATCACTAATAAACAACTATGAAAAAAATCCTAAACAAAATGCCTAAGAGAATCCACTACTATATAAAATGTGTAATATATCAAGACCAGGTTGAGTTAATTTGAGATTTATTCTTTGGCAATCAATCAATTAGCACATTCACAAAATTAAAAAAAAACTCACATAATTTTCATAACAGGTACTGAACAAATGTTTGGTAAATTAAACAATCATGACACACAAAATTGGAAAACTAAGAATAATATTCCTTGTTCTGGTATAACATTTCTAAACAAGAAAATCTTATGGTCTGATTCATATTAATGGAAAAATACCGAAAACTTTTCATCTCATATGAGGAAAGGAAAACAAGGATGCCCTCTATTATAAACTTTGTTCATTTACTGTCTTGAGACACTAGCCAGCACAATAAAGCAAAAGCTAATATATATGTATATATACTATATATATACATATAAAATATTCAGTATTGGAAAATAGAAAACAAATTTCCATTTACATGTGGATTATGTTATTATATGTAGAGAAATCCAAAAGAATCTGCAGATAAATTATTAAAACAAGTAAATGAATTTAGCAAAATTGCTAGATACAACTTTATAATTACAAATTATATAACAACAAAGACTTTTAAGTTTTACAGAAATTACTGAAAGAATAAAAGTATATTTTCTAATTTTAAAATGATCAGAGACAAAGAACAGAAAACAATGTAAGGAATCTTTGGAGGCTACCGAAGACTGATGTCAAGAAAAGGATACAAGAGTTCCCATTGTGGCACAGTGGTAACAAGGACTGATTTGATCCCTGGCCTTGCTTAGCGGGTCAAGGATCCGGAGTTGCCATGAGCTGTGGTTGCAGATAGAGCTTGAAGCCCGCAAACTGGCTGTGGTGTAAGCCGGCAGCTGTAGCTCCAATTAGACCCCTAGCCTGGGAACTTCTATATGCTGTTGGTACAGCCCTAAAAAGCTTAAAAAAGAAAGAGAGAGAGAGAGAGAGAGAGAGAGAAAGAAAAGGATATAACTTAGGAGGTAGGACAGGGAAGCTTTAACACTGTGGCAGAGGCACTGGCAGGTGACTGGAAGTTGGGAGGAAGGAAGTAGCCAAAATTTCACACCTCTTCTGGTGGGGAGAAGAGAGTTTTTAGCACAACCTTCGCCAGCAGTTGCAAAGGGTGACAGCGAACACCTAGGTTTCTCTCAGGCAGCATGTTTCTAGCAGCGGCACAAGTTTTGTGGGGTATAGCAAAGCCCCCTTAGTAGCAGGTACTTTGGCAGCCTTAGCCAATGTGCCCTGATGCCATCTGTTCGAGTGGCAGCTGCAAGGAACTTTGGGCTCCAAGGTTCCCATGCTAGCAACAGGAGAATGGGCTATGGATTTCTGCAAGGCAGCTTCAACAGTGTTTCCAAATAGCAGGAGTCGGAGTGGGACTCCAGCAGCTCCAGTCAGTCAGTGACCCTGTACAGTAGAGGACTCCATTTCCCTTCTGCTCAGGCAGCCTAGGATGGCAGTGGCTTACTGAGGAACTTTTCCTTTTCCCTTTTCAACCTTTCGTAACTTATTCCCTCTATTAAATCTCTTCCAGTTGAACTATCAATTGACATTTCTGTTTTCCTGAATGGACAATGATACTGGATTCATAATAGCAGTGCAATACTGCAGAAACCAAACCAGTTGTCTTTTCTTCCATATTTACTCACAATTTAATTTAGCATTAGATATTTTTAAGTTTATGTTTGTAGAATAAATCCTCTCATTGATTTAATACATAGTATGTAAATAAA
Organism: Phacochoerus africanus; assembly: GCF_016906955.1. Lineage (NCBI taxonomy): Eukaryota > Metazoa > Chordata > Mammalia > Artiodactyla > Suidae > Phacochoerus > Phacochoerus africanus. The sequence goes on from NC_062553.1 coordinate 88,743,897, forward strand.
TGAATACAAAGTTGCATAATAAAATATATATGATAGAAAAAAATATTAAATTTTATTTTTCGTATTACAAAAATATGTCAGAATATACTAAGTCCTGGAATTTAATACATGGAGTATAAACAATAATGACAAATCAAGGTAGGAATCATATGATAAATAAATATATCTTCCTTTCTCCTAGTTCTTTATTTGGCACATCGAGTACAAAATATGATGACACCTGTAGACTAGAAATATCTATGAATATGGTTCACTAGAATCCAAGTTTCAAATTTTGATTTTTTTAATGACTTGCCACAATGAACATATTAACAAGTATTTTATTTCCTGATTGTGTTTGAATTATGATAGGGAATTTCTCCACTGAGTTTCAAGGATCATGATGTGATTCATTACATATATTTATGAGTTGCTCATATAATTACAGAAAGAAGCAATACCTATAATAATGAGAGCATAATTTTAGGCATAGGAGAAAAACAACTTTTATGAACATTAACTGTGAAACATGTGCCACACTAAGAGAGAAATACACTACATGAAGACAACATGATATGAGACGTGCTTACCTAGTTTTGTGCATTCTGATACATTCCTATATCTAGAAAAATTCTTAACATCCAGGAATACTAGATAATTGTATAGGAAAGGTCTTTAATCTGGGATTTTCTGAGGATGATTAAAAGATTTGTAAAAGAATGATAGAAACCTCAATCAAAATAAAAAGTTCACTACACATTCCATTAGGCACTAGTCAATGTATTTATAATTTATAGGTGAAGTTTTGATATGAGATTTCTTTTTTTTTCACTTCCTTGTATGCAACTGACCCCCCATTGGGTCAGTATAGATTGCTTTAAGACAATGTAGCAGAGAAAGAGTTATACTGGAGTGTGGGCTCTGGATACAAGCTATCTGGTTTCAATTCCTGGTTTCATTACCAACTGTGCAGTCTTGGGTAAGTTTCTTCATCTTCCGATACTTCAGTAATATCATTTGTTAAATGTTATGACTGTAAAATGGATAACACATGCAAGTACTTAGCAAGATGTCTGCTACAGTCTCAGTATATTGCCATCTTAAAATTGTCATAGCTGGAATGCAGAGGATGAGGTACTCAAGGTCAACGCTTTGCACTCCAAAACAGGCACTTGAAGTCCGTTTCATAGGTTATATGATTAAAACTAGGCTTTCAATTGCAAAGGACACTTGAAATAGTTTTATAAATTATCAAATCCTTTAAACATCATATCAGGAACAGAAGATTAGAGGATTGAAAATGAAGTTTTTTACTACAAACTGTAGAATAGGAAGAATGATTTAGGGGCAATTTCCTGCTGAACAACAATTAGGTAAAAGTCCTTGGCAAGGGGAAAGCACTGGAGCAAGAAAGAAAAAGAGTGCACTCATGCTTCAAAGAGAAGCCTACTCTCAAACTGTAGGTAATTTCAGGGAGAAGAAGCATGTTCTCTGTTCCCATCTGGGAGGCAAGGATTTATAATGCTCCCAAATGGGATGACCAGAGGATTTTACATGAAGCTTTTGCATATTCATGCAGAAAGAGGGCTTGGTTTGCATCTTTTACTGCCTCGCAGAGAGGTCTGAAAAATGTGGTATGGATAAAATCATGAAATTGTTTCATGCCTGAAGAGAGAAAGTCTGGTTGAAAGAAGATCATTGGAGTCTGGAATTGAGATAAGGAGCAAAATGAGTGCATAGACATCAAGACCATGCTAGAGGCTCTGGTCACAAGCAAGGATGCGGTGGATACATCAGCTGTGGATACAGAGAGAACAAAGTGGTCATCAAAGATTAATATAGAGGGTGATATAGTCGATTGGAACTTGAGGTGTACCCTTGTAAAATATATTCCTCCACTCCCACAGTTGCAGTTACCTGTTAATAACTTCTTGCTTTCCAAAACTTTCCTATGGAGGAGCAGTTCAAGAGGCAAGTGCACAAAAGGGGTGCATATCATTAACATTTCTACTAATTAAATATTTATACGAAAAAGAAGTTTTCAGCAAGATGTGACTGAATTACCTGAAGAAGCCTAGATTATATTTCTTAAAAAATACACCTTAGTTTAGGAGCAGTTTTAGGTTCATAGCAAAATTGAGGGGAAGGACAGATATTTCCTAAATAGCCCCTGCCCTCACAAGTGCATGGCCACCTCTGTTGTCAATAACTCCCATCGCAGTGGAACATTTGTTACAACTGATAAACCTACAATGACACATCATTATTAGAAAGTCCATAGATTACCTTAGAGTCTATCTGAGAGTCTTTATCTGTCCTTAGTTTTTGAAGGATAATTTTTCAGGGTACTGATTACTGGGTGGGTGGTTTTTTGCTTTTGTTTTGTTTTGTTTTTTTCTCTTAATACTTTGAATATTTCATTCCACTCTTTTTTCTTGCTTGTTTCTGAGAAGTCAGGTGTAATTATCTTTGTTCTCTGTCAGTACGGTGTTTATTCCCTGTAGTTTCTTTCTTTTTATTTTTATTTTTATTTTTTTATTTTTTTTAGTCTTAGATTTTCTGCAGTTTGAAAAGGATATGCCTAAATGAACATTTGGGAGGCATTTAACCTGCCTGGCATTCTCTGAGCTTTCTGCATCTGCACTGTGGTATCTGATGTTAATTTGGGGGAAATTCTCAGTCATTATTGTTTCCTATGTTTCTTTTGTTAATTATTCTTTCTTCCTTCCTGTATTCCTGTCCCATGTATTGTTACACCTTTGGTATTTGGTAGTCTTATAGTTTGTGGATATTCTGTCCTGTTTGTCTTTGTTTGCTTTTCTTGTCTTGGAAGTTTCTATTAAGATGTTCTCACAGGCAGAAATCCATTCTTCACCTGTGCCCAATCTACTAATAAACCCATTAAAGGCATTCTTCATTTCTGTTACAGTGTTTGATCTCTAGCATTTCTTTTTGTTCTCTCTTAGGATTTCCACCCCTCTGTTTACATTGCCTACTGGTCTTCCATGCTGTCTACTTTATTCTTTAGAGTTCTTAAAATTTTAATAATAATTTTTAAAAATTCCTGGTATGATCATTCCAATTTTCCTGCCGTGTCTGCTCCTAATGCTTGCTGTGTCTTTTCAAAGTGTGTTTTTGCCTTATAGTGTGTCTTATAATTGTCCTTTTTGGTAGCCATATGTGATAGACTGGGGGGAGAAAAAGAAAAACACTACTGTAAATAGACCATTAGTGGTGGGGGAAGCAAGGGGAGGGGAGTGTCCTATAGTCCTTTAATTAGGTGTTAATCTTTTCCTACCTCTGCTTCTGGATTAAGAGCTTCCTGGGTGCTTCTCAATTATATCTCCCATCTCCCTATCTTCACCCTCCTCAGGTGGGACAGGATGGCAGGAGCAGGCTTAGACTGGCAATTTCCCTTCCCCGAGGTCACTAATAAACCCCAGCAGGTTAGTCTCTGATTAAATAGTTTCTCCTGAGGGAAGACCTTGTTAAGGAAAACAGAATGCTCTGTGTATTTCAAAATGGCTTCTTCCCCTTCTCCTACTGAACATGAGAGGATGTTTCTCAGATACTTCAGAACCTGCTAGAGCTTCAGTAGGCAAAACTCACAGAAGTGTGGGGTCCTACCAAGGACTGGGTCCCCCTGGAATTTTTCCTCTCTCAGACTTGTCCACACTGAGGAGCAATTTGTCAATTACAGTCCAGGTTTTCATACCCCGGTGCTGTTTCCTAGAGAGGTTTCTGCTCTTGGGCTTCTGTCTGGTAAGTTGTGGTTCTTTGTATTTGCTTGTCAGTGGATTTGGTAGCAGCAGTTTGCCCTGTGACCTCATTTCAGGAGATGTTCATTTTTTAGTTTGTTCAGCTTTTCACCTCTTGTTCGGACTGAGTAGAAACTTCCAAACTTGTTCTGTGTGTAACAGGAAACTGGAAGTCTGTATTACATTTTAAAAAGGAAGCTCAGAGAAAAGTTAAGTGTGAAACTGCACTCCTTCTCTGGTGGGACTTGAATCCAGCCAAAACTCAGGTTGGGAACTCAAACCCATGGTCCCTACCTTAGCAGGGGACTCAAATCCATTGTCTTTTCATTGAAACCTCGCATCTGGTGCCAGGACTTACTGAAACTTAGGTTCTTTAGTCTCGTCGCAAGAAGAATTCAGCATGAGGTAAGACGGCAGGCAATGAGTAAGTTTGTTGGTTTAGATGGATGCTTGTGAGAGACACAAGCAGGCTGGCAAAGGAATGCAGCAGCCCCAAGAAGAAAGAGGGCTACATTTTTACAATCAAAGAAATAGTAGGAAAGGGAGAAGAGTGTCTTCTTCCTCATTTTGGAGCAGAGGTCAAGGCTTACATCAGTAGTTTCTCCTTGGACCCTAGTTTAACCAGGACTGTCCTGGTGCTATTTAAATCATATGTATATTAGAAAAAGGGTGGGAACATATACTGAAATATGGCAATTTATCTCAGGTTTCAGTATAATGTCTCCTTTTACTAGATTTTCCCCCTTTCACCTGTATTTCTGTCTTGGCTACATGTGAAAATGCTACTCTTCAAGGACCATTAACACTCTGATTTCATGTAACAAGATTCAGACCCCAAGTCTATTGTGTTCTAACTATTGCAGTTTGTGGTTTGAGTGTGCCTGGAGCTTAGATGCACCTGGTCTTCCTTTGACAGAGTATACATTGTTGCTAGGTTACTGGATTCTTCTCTTGGGGGGTCATTAGCTTACAATGGTCTTCCAAACTCCCTTAAAATGCACTTTTTGTCTTTAATCCCCTAATGGGATTTCTAAACTGACTATTTCATTACCCTACTCTATTCCCATCAAATGCAATGGGGAGAAATATGGAAAGTTATGTTTCTGCACATCTGAATCATAAGGCATAAGCATAAAACTTACTATCAATTTAAAAAAAATTACAAACATTGTATGACACACATTTGAAAGCCATCCACACTAAAACATGCACATGAGAGGGAAAGGAAAGAGTTCCCCTTCTAGGTGCTTCTCCTTTTCTTTCTATATCATCTTTGTTTTGCAGCTTTTCTCAAACACCCCCCCCCCCTAGATATCTTGCCGGAGGCTGTAGAGGGCTGAGATTGTTACTTCATTTAAAAACCTTACTTTCTAAATTCTTAATCATTGCATTTGCAAACACCTGATAGTCCCTGCCAGCATGGTGTTTCTATTTGCATTGTGTCCCTGTGTTTTGTTCTCTTGTCCTTATTCTTTGGGCATGGTAACAATTTCTATGTGTTTCTAGGTTCTGCAGCTCTGTCTAAAGCAACATCCTTAATTCCACATCTCCCTCCTCTGTTTCTGTAGTTGCCCTGCTATACAATGAGCATTGAAGATGATGCATCAGTGGGAGGGTCATTGTAAATCACCTTTGTCAGGATGACTTGCTTTGTGCTTAGAGTCGAACTGAAAGGTGATCCCTCATTGCAGAGTGCAATAGCATTTCCTATTTAAACATTAAATGTTCTCTTGCCAGCATAGCTACGTTACCCCTTAAATCTTTTCCATCCAATGGTGTATAGGCAGCAAGAGTTCTGTACGTCCCCAAATAATGATCTAATGTAGAAGTGATGATACTTTTCATTATGAAGATTGAGAATGGTATTTCGTGCATTTGTGTTGTAAGACAAACTAAATATATTATTCTGCACGCACAAAAAAATCTATTGCTTGTTACTGTATTCAATTTTCAATAGTTTTGAGTGGATTTGAAAGGTATGAACTACAAGTCACTGAAGAAATTAATCTTCCTTGTTGAGGGAAGATAATCACAAAGGAACCAAACTTAACTTTCACATAGAAATTTTGATTACCTTTCTACAAGCAGTTAGAATATTATTTTCTAAGCTGCAGAGCAATTAATGGCTAGAACTGCAGGAAGTATTTAATTGAGTATTGATTTAAGGCCAAGCTGTTGTTTGGCTGAGGCATTGCATTATAATTAATGGACCTTAACCAGAATTTAATTTTTCTACACTATACCTGATTTTCAAGCATTATAATAACAACCCTCAAACAAACCATAGAGGGAGACTTAGACTTTTTCTATTAACTTTTTGAAGTTTTGATTGAATTTTTAACATACCCAGAAGACTTTTAGCTTTTGATAGTAACTTCAAAGTCTGCTGCCTTTTGAATACATTTAAGATTAAATTCTCCCATTGACATTTTGCCAACTCATCAATAAATTCATTCATACAACTTTAATACAGGGTAATATTATTAATGGCATGATTTACTGAAGAGGACTGTGCCTTATACTTCCCTGGAGTTCTGTTGACAAAGAACAAATTCTCATTTGTTTGTGATGGTATTAAATGATTGCTTGAAGGGCAGAATATGGGCAAAAATTCCTTTCAAGGACTCATTTACAATAACATCCAATGATTAGTCTCTGTAGAATGACAGAAATGTTTGAATTTGTAATTTTAAAAATAGCCATCTGGCCACATTTTGATTCGGTACATTATTTAAATTCTTGCCTTGCTAAGTTGAAGATGATGACTTAAATTTTTATCAGTTTAAATAAGTACCAAATGCATAGCCTCCTTGGGACCTATAGATATACAAAGATGAAAATGTAGTTGGGTCTGTATGGCCATCTCTATGCATGTTATAGCCTATTTTTAACATAAACCACAGCAATAACTAATCCGTGTGGCAATAAGTAATACATGCTGTAATAAAGAATGACTTATTGGTTAAATCTGTGAACAAAACTTTCTAAAATTCTCAGCCATCTCATTTTCTTTGTCCTATTTGCAAGTCCTTACCTTTCTCCCCAGTCACTCTTAGAGTTAAATCGCCTTAATTTCAAGTCTCATCAACATTACCCAACAGTTGCTGCAAAGGCTTCTGCAGTGCAAAAGTTTCAGTCTCCAATCTCATCATGCTATTTTAACATATGAGACTAGCTGTTTGTTTCTGCTGTGGGGTGGTTTGGGAATTTGTTGTAATCCCAGCAGCAATTTCAAGTCTGGCAACTGGTACTCCCTTTCTGAAGTGTGGAACAGCTACTTTGTGTCAGCTCCCTGGAGAGTTTACACTTTGGGGGGAAAAGCAATGAAACACTTGCAGGAAGGGTTATACCAGCTGAATTTTAAAACACTTCAATGGATTCAAGAATCCAGTACATCTTAACGATTGTGGAGCCCAGAGCATAATTGGTTGAATCTATTAGAAAGTAGGTGTTCAGGATTAACCTTGAGGATTTTAGGTATGAGTCACTGAGTGACCTTTCATTTAATCATTTAATTACATCCTGAAAATAGGTGAGGTGAAGAAAAAAGACGAGTTAGATTGCTGATTTATTTCCGTATCAGATAAACCGAGTTACTTGCTGGTAAAGCAGCATAAAACTTAGCATGTTTATGACTATACTCATTTTGGTTATTGATGATTAAATTTTAGGAGATGGAGCTGGGTTGGAATATATATATATATATATATATATATATATATATATATATACATACATACATACATACTGGTGAAAAGGGTCATTCTTATCTTTTTGTGAATATATTTTCTATACAAACACATCTGAATGTCATTTAAGATTTGTAGCATTGTCAGTTCACTTAGAGACTTATGTTTTCCCCTCTTTAAATCTCGCTATTTATTCCTACATTATTTGAAATATATGGTGAAAATTCAAAACCTTTTTGAGTATGTGTGTTTATATGACTTGGTCCTCCAGCAATGCCATAGCAAAAACCATTTAAAAAAACACTAATTATCAGCATATTAGTTCTAATAGCTTGGTGCCTTTTAATTTTTCTATTGAAATATTTTCCCTATGAGCACAAAGAATTTTAGCTATATTGTGGTAGCAGAGGAATTCTCTACTCTGAACTTTTCCTGTCTGACTGAGTTAGCAATTGAGACATGTGTATCAAGGGCATATACTATGGGGTTCCAGTTGTGGCTCAGTGGGTTAAGAACACAGCGTCATCTCTGTGAGGATGAGAGTTCTATCTTTGGCCTTGCTCATTGGGTTAGGATCCAGTGTTGCCACAAGTTGCAGCATAGGTTGCAGATGTGGCTTGGATCTGGTGTTGCTGTTGCTGTGATGTAGGCCTCAGCTGCAGCTCTGATTCTTCCCCTAGTCTGGGAACTTCAGTATTTTATGGGTGTAGCCCTAAAAAGAAAAAAAAAAAAAAAGAGCACATACAATTATGAACTGAAAATGCTTGTGGATTATATAGTTACCATTCCAGGCACAACCAGGAGAAACTGGAAAATGGAGGGTAACTTGTTCAATGAATGAGTGAATGAATGACAAAATGAAAGAATAGGCAGTACTATCGTTGACCACCGTGATTAAGTTATATTTTGTGTTGCCCACCTGTATTTTCTCAGTGCTCATAGAGGACTGGTAAAATAGTCAAGGGCCTCTAAGTAACAATAGCAATGATATCAAAAAGTGTTTGAACACTGGTGGTGGAGGGCCTGTAAATAGAAACCCAAGCCTTCTCTCTCGCCTGCCAGGGGTTCTGTAGTGATTGAAGCTCAGACTGCATAGATGATACCTTAAAGATGATACCAGAATTGGGGTTCTTGTTCACCGCAGTTGAAGAATGAACTCCGCCAACACACAGGCAGCGAGCAACAAAGTATTTATTAAAGGAAAGCAAATAGCTCCCAGGGCTGCTGGGAGCGGGGAGAAGAGCCCCCTTCTTTATTGTCCTATAGGGATTTTCATCTCTTAAAGGTGGGGAGGGGCCCCAACGTGGGTCCAGAAAGATGTGGTTTTCTCCCATTGGCCTTGCTCAATTACCTATATTAGTCCTTGTCCAATAGGGTTTTAGGGTTGGAAATGTCCCATGTAAATTTTATGGTTTCTTTGTCCTTTTCTTAGATTAAGTCACCATTCCTCTCATTCCTTTTTTATCAGTTGAGGAGTGGGCTAGAGATTCACATTTCCTATAGTAAACAAAGTCTGTGGGGAATGCGCATTTCCTATAATAAAACAAGGCCTGTGGAGGTGTTACTCCCTGGAGCCCTTAAGCCACTAATGTTAATCAATATCCATATCAAAAAAATGTATTGGAGCCCAGGTTCCTACACTGACTGAGTTAATATTCTGTCTCATAAAGACTAGACCAATTGCAAGCTTGCAACAGTGGTTTTTTGCTATGTAAACCATAGGTGAATAACTTGACCCATTACCCCTCAATTTCCACATCTTAAAAAGAGGATAAAAGCTTATGATGGAGCATGATAATGTGAGAAAAAAATGTATACATGTATGTGTAACTGGGTCACCATGCTGTACAGCAGAAAAAAATTTTTATTGGGGAAATAACAATTAAAACAAACAAACTATTCCTACTACCTAGGGATGGCTTGAGTTTTAAATGAGATAATTTATGTAAACTATTTAGATGAGTTCTTCAGAAATTTGAAGAATTTTCTAAGTATCAGCAGTTATTATCATCATCACTTCATCTGGGGAATCCCGAATGTTTCATCTACTCTCTTTTGTAGCCTTTAAAATTATGTTCCTGACAACAATGTTGGACATTTGAACCCTTGATCCCTGGTGTTCTTATCTACCATCCATGTGACTTGATGGGGACACTGATCTGAACCACATTGCTGCTCTTGGGGTGTTCCAGCTCTGATGTCACGCTCCCTTGCCTTGTGTGATACCTGCTGTTTGTCCCCTCTGAAATTTCTATCTGAGGGAAAGGATGTCCCTACTCCCACTAGCCTTAAGGTAGGCCTGGTGTTCTCAGTTTCTTATATAGCACCTTGATATTTAAAGTGCTCCTTTGTCCTTGCATCTCTCTCATAGATATCTCTGCAAGATTCCCTAGAAAGTGGTTGGGAAGCGGTGTAGGGGGATATTTAGCAAGCTGTACTCACAAATGCCACTCACTTCACCAGCAGCCAGCCAGGGGCCCAGGCCAGACCACAACCACTATCTTCAACTTCAGGTATGTTTGCTGGTCACTCAGACCACAACTTAAAATTTCGTAGAATGCCTTACTTGACCAAAATCTCTTACATGACATTGATAATTTAGATGCTGTAAGCTCTAACTGTTACTTTCAAAAGACCTCTTTTTAATTTCTCTAAAGTTGCTCCTTTCCTCTTCTATATATAAAGGAGCGTGAGTAGAGACATGGGTTTGTTAACAGCTTGGGCAGACACATGGGCATAAGAGAACTATTACAAATGAAGTCTCAGAGCCTTGAGTATTGAACTGAAGGAAACTGCTATGACTCTACTGTGTCACAAGTATGTATAATGATAAAAAGAGAAAACACTTGAAGCCCTGATGAGATGTAGTCATTTTTGTTCAGCTGAACCCTAATTCCATTGATCCTTGAGGGCGGAAATGGGTTACAGGAATAACACACTATACATGAATTATAATGCTTTTCCTTTCAACATTTTTTTTTCCTATGGAAGACTTGCAATTTTGGCTCTTTATGACTCATTTTGAAGAGGCTGAGTGTAAGTTGAGTTAGTGACCAAATAGAGGAAAATGCTATTTATTTTTTAAATAATAAAAATCCAGTGGAATGGGTTAAGGGAACAATTCATTACTCTGTCATGAGAGATTTCAGGAAAAAATTGCCACCACTTAACAGTATTGATTTGAGCATCATTATGGGGAATATAATATGTAAAAGAATGAAATTCATACTGAGACAGAAATGATAAAAAGTAAAGGCATTGCTCCAAACCTACAGTATTTCTCAGTCTTAAAAAGGCTATAGGCATATGAAATAAAGTAATGATTTTGAAAGCAGATGTACAACATTGTGTGTGCTGTTCTGTTGGTATAAATCATAAAACAAGCTCCACAATGTAAATGTTTAGGATACTTTCATTGAATTACTGCAATGATAATAACATGCCATGAAAGACAGGTATCCATAGATATGCTAATTAGGAAAAGGCAACACACTGTAACTACTGCACAGATCATAAAATATTCAGTTTGTATTTGCTGAGAATCCAAAGGGGTTCTGTTTTAACTTTATAGGTGCAATTTTGGTTGGAAAAGAGGTGTGTGTAAGCAGATTGTTAAATGGTCTTTTACCGTCACTGGCTGTTTAACTAGGTGCTCCAGGATGATAAGAGGGAAGGGAAACTTGACTTAAATATTCTTAAATCACTTTGATGAGTTTGAAGAAGCATATTGACCCTCAAAGAAGTGTCTTTTCTTTGCAAATCACTTTGATAACCTTGAAGTCTACTGGGGAGACACTGATCAAATGGATGTGGTTAAGAATTTGGGAATTCCCATTGTATTGCAGCAGAAAATAGATCTGACTAGTACCCATGAGGATGTGGGTTTGATCCCTAGCCTCGCTCAGTGGGTTAAGGATCTGGCGCTGCCTGAGCTGTGGTAGAGATCACAGATGTGGCTCAGATCCCCCATTCCTGTGGCTGTGCTGTAAGCCAGCAGCTGTGGCTTCATTTTTAACCCCTAGCCTGGGAACTTACAGACACCACAAGTGAGGCCCTAAAAAGCAAAAGAAAGAAAGAAAGAAAGAAGTTGGGATGGTTGACTATACATTTGCTAGTACCTATTTTGGATGTTCCTGCTAAACCCCGAGTAAAAGACTGAGACCCATACCTCATTCTCTAAGTGGCCTTAAATGTAACTCCTCCCCACCCCCCCAGATGTCACTGTTCTCTCTACATCTATGTATAAGGCAACTTAACTACCCATGACTGGAAAATGTCATTTCTATTTTTACATTTTAGGGTTAATTAAAATGAGCTGACAAAATGGACAGTATATTTTCTCATTTGTTGTTCTATCTCTCTTTTGGAATGTCAGTATTTCTAGTCTTTGAACCAGGCTTATGTTATGAAATTTTTGGACTCTGAACTTTACATTTTCGAAGTAACATGCCTAAATTACTTCTGCTTCTGCAACTTTGTAGATAATAACATTTGCACCTTAATGTCTTTCCTTTCTGTTACAATCACACAGACTCTCTTGCTCTCTTAAGAGTTGGTAAGGAGATACTGAAAACGAGTCAAAACATTGTGCTCAGAACTGCTGTTTTGGGAATTCCATGTCCCTTCACCTACTGGCAGTTCTCTTTGTGTTCCAACTCCCATAATGATCAGGGCAGCTTTAGCTTTGTGCTAATAACTTTATAGACCAACTGCTTTAACTCGGTTTCCTCACTACTGCATGAATCCTAATCCTAGCAACATTATTAGGAGAGACATGAAATTGTCTGGATAGTGTCAAAGATTTTGCACCAAGCTAGCGCTCTGAATGAAGACATTCCTCAGAGTGTAGGTACACTTGCAGAGACACTCGATAGACAGGAAGAGCATTTCCTACTCTTAATTATAAATTTGCTATTAAAAACTCTCAAGCTGGGCAAGGTATATAGATTCAGCTCATCATTTGAAAGAAACCAGTCTGACTCTAGATGATTAAGTATATATTTGGGAGTTCCCATAGTAGCTCAGCAGGTTAAAGACCTGATGTTGTCTCTGTGAGGATGCAGGTTTGATCCCTGGCATCTCTCAGTGAGTGAAGAATCCAGCATTTCCTTAAGCTGAGGTGTCGGTGGCAGATGTGGCTGGGTTCCAGTGTTGCCGTAGCTGTGACATAGGCCAGCAGATGCAGCTCTGATTCGACCCCTAGCCCAGGAACTTCCATATGCTGCTGGTGCGGCTCTACAAAGAAAAAATACATATATATTTGGAATGTATCCAGAGGGCAAATGCATCTTTACTTTTCCCATCAAGCTATGTTTTACTCAGTGTAGAGACTACTTTGAGTCAAATGCTAGAAGTATCTTCTTTTGCATCCATCCTTTTTCCATTTTTGTCTTTCTTTCAGAAGTACCAATTTTATCCTTCCCCTCCCCTTTTAATGAAGCCAGCTCATCTTATTTTTGTTGTCTCCCCTGAAATTGGCATCAGAAACCCCACTTTGCTCTGAATGTCACATTCTCCAGAGTGGAGTGTTAAAGATACTTGATTGGCTTTGTAGAGTGTCATCTTGGCAAGGATGAACTGATTTCCTAAAATTTCTTTTCCTATATATCCCAGGTTAGGATGAGATCACGAGGGATTCTTATGGGGGTTTTGGAGGTGGGAAGTGAAGCAGCAGCCTTTTTGTACTTTCCATATGCCGCTGACCTGCTCTGTCATTCTGTTTCTGAGGAGGTAGTGGAACTGGCAGTTCTCCACCTTCTGCTAGATTCTACCTCAGCTTCTTGGACCCTCTGGGGTCAAATGTGTATGCCTAACTCCATGAAGAAGAGCCCTGATCTCTGTTGGACACCTCTGTCAGCAAAGTCACACAAGTATGAGGATCTGACAAGGATTTCCAGTTGTCCTTGTGGCTCCAGCTAACCAGTTCCATCCTTCTTTTTCTCTTTACTACATTAAGTCTATCTTTCCTTCCCAGCTCTTTTCCTTGTGGGCTTTAAGCTCCAGAATCAAATGCTAAGATACTCTTTAATCAGCTCCTCCAATTCTATAAGGCCAGATATTTATAATAAATTGCTTAATATTTATCTATATTTATATCATTATCTGTATATCTATCCTAATAGTTCTTCCTCTTTAATAAAATCCTGATCTATGCTAATTTGGTACCAGAAAGGGTTCTAGAAGGACAGAATCTTAAGAATGAATTGGTTCTGGATTTTCTGGAATTGATTCTTTGATCTGATTAAATCAAAAGGTATTAACAACCCTGTTTCCTCTCTGAAAGAAATACTTCTGTCCTATAGTTACAGATTTTTGGAAATCAAACCTCAAATTTAATCTTGAGGGTGACTGAATTATAATGCACATGATTTCCCAATCTCATAGGCTCTCTTTTGTTAAAGTTAGACATTGATTGGAGAGGACTGGGTTTCTGAAAATTGGGTTAGGGACATGTGGGCAGATCTTAATGATGCCAGAATCCTGAACTCCTATATTTTCTCAAAGCTTTGTGGCAAGTTGAAACATCCCTGTTTGAAGAACCTATAAAAGCTTCCCTTGAGTTGGTTGACCTGCAAGATATCAGTGACGTTCCTTCTCAGGACAAAACCCTACAACTTTTCCTGGTTTCTAGATCTGTAATCAGACTCGAATCGCAGGAGGACCCAAATGTTGTGGTAAAACTGTGATTTGTGAGGGGCTATAATACATACCAAAATGACTGCATGATTTTTCCAATTTATCATGCCAACTCAAGGGAATATGTGTAAGAAAGGAACTCTAAGGTGTCTGATCAAGGAAGAAGGAATATAAAATCGGGACAGGATGAATTTTTTTTAAATGGCAGTTACTATTTTTAATTATAATTATAGAATATAATTTTAGGTTATTGAATGGTTTTTTTTGTCTCTCTTTTTTTTTTTTTTTTTATAAGCCCAAGCTCCCAATCCCTCCCACTCCCTTCCCCTCCCATCAGGCAGCCACAAGTCTTTTCTCCAAGTCCATGATTTTCTTTTCTGAGGAGATGTTCATTTGTGCTAGATATTAGATTCCAGTTATAAGTGATATCATATGGTATTTGTCTTTGTCTTTCTGGCTCATTTCACTCAGTATGAGAGTCTCTAGTTCCATCCATGTTGCTGCAAATGGCATTATGTCGTTCTTTTTTATGGCTGAGTAGTATTCCATTGTGTATATATACCACCTCTTCTGAATCCAATCCTCTGTCGATGGACATTTGGGTTGTTTCCATGTCCTGGCTATTGTGAATAGTGCTGCAATGAACATGCAGGTGCATATGTCTCTTTTAAGTAGAGTTTTGTCCGGATATATGCCCAAGAGTGGGATTGTGGGGTCATATGGAAGTTCTATGTATAGATTTCTAAGGTATCTCCAAACAGAACAGGATGAATTTATAGATAAAAGTTTAGTAAGCAAAAATCCCAAATTAATTTTTTAGCCTGAGGAACTAAGTATTGCTCTGAACTCTTTGCTGGTTGGTTGGACTGAAACAGACTCAAATGTAGCCTACATTAAATAATGTTGAAATGTCAGAATCTCCCTGGAGTATTTTGGAGAAGGGTATCCAAGGCTTAAGAAGTTTGGAATGCTGGAATGAATTTATCATATAAGACCTGGGTACCGCTCTGGGAGGGTCCAGAGGACATAACCTTCCACATGCTTTCTTAAAATTTTTTTTTAAATTATAGTTGATTTACAGTGTTGTGACAATTTATGCTATACAGCAAAGCAACTCAGTTATATATATGTATACGCATTCTTTTAATGTTATTTTCCATTGTAATCTATCCCAGAAGATTAGCTATAGGTCCCTGTGCTATACAGTAGGACTTTATTGTTTATCCTTTCAAAATGTAATGGTTTGCATCTACTAACCTCAAATTCTCAGTCCATCCCTCACCCTCCTCCCCATCCCTTGGCAACCACAAGTGTGCTCTCTATATCTGTGAGTCTATTTCTGTTTTGTAGATATGTACATTTGTGTCATATTTCAGATTCCACATATGTGATATCATATGGTATTTGTCTTTCTCTTTCTGACTTATTTCACTTAGTATAAGAATCTCTAGTTGCATCCATGTTGCTGCACATGGCATTTTTAAGTTCTTTTTTTGTGCCTGAGTAGTATTCCATCGTGGATACGTACCACATCTTCTTAATCCGTTCGTCTGTTGGTGGACATTTAAGTTGTTTCCATGTTTTGGCTATTGTGAATAGTTCTGCTATGAACATTGGGGTGTGTGTATCTTTTTGAATTACAGTTTTGTGCAGATTTATGTCCAGGAGTGGGATTGGTAGATCATATGGTAGTTCTATCTTTAGTTTTTTGAGGAAGCTCCATCCTGTTCTCCATAGTGGATGTACCAACTCACATTCCCACCAACAGTGTGGAAGGTTCCCCTTTCTCTACATCCTCTCCAGCATTTGTTATTTGTAGATTCATTAATGATGGCCATTCTGACTGGTCTGAGGTAGTACTTCATTATAGTTTTGATTTGCATATCTCTAATAATTAGTGATGTTGAGCATCTTTTCCTATGCCTACTGGTCATGTGCATTTCTTTTTTTGGATAAATGTCTGTTTAGCTCTTCTTCCCCTTTTTCTATGGTGTTGTTTTGTTGTTGTTGAGTTATATGAGCTGTTTGTATATTTTGGAGATGAAGCCATTGTCAGCTGCTTTGTTTGCAAATATTTTCTCCCATTATGTAGGTTGTCTTTTTAATTTATTTTTTCTGTTTTGTTTTGTTTTTATGATTTACTATTGCTGTGCAAAAGCTTTTAAGTTTTATTTGGTCCCATTTGTCTATTTTTGTTTTTGCTTCTTTTGCATTGGGAGATTGATCTAAGAAAACATTTGTAAAAACTATGTCAGAATGTTTTAACTATGTTCTCTTCTTGGAGTTTTATGGTGTCAGGTCTTAAGTCTTTAAGCCATTTTGAGTTTATTTTTGTGCATGGTGTAAGGGTGTGTTCTAGTTTCATTGATTTATGTGCAGCTGTCTAGTTTTTCCAGCACCACTTGCTAAAGAGACTGTCTTTTTCTATTCTTGCTTTCTTTGTTGAAGATTAATTGACCATAGGTGTCTAGGTTTATTTCTGGGCTCTCTATTCTTTCCATTGATCTGTGTATTTATTTTTATATCAATTCCACACTGTTTTGATTACCATAGCTTTATAATACTGTTGGAAATATTTATGCCTTCTGCTTTGTTTTTTTCCCCTCAGGATTGCTTTGGCAATTCTGGGTCTTTTATGGTTCCATATAACTTTTTGGATTATTTGTTCTATTTCTATGAAAAATGTCATGGGTAATTTGATAGGGATCACATTAAATCTGTAAATTGCTTTGGGTAGTATTGCCATTTTAACAATATTAATTCTTTCAATCCAAGAGCATGGGATAGCTTTCCATTTCTTTGAATGCCCTTTAATTTCCTTTGTTAATGTTCTATAGTTTTCAGGGTATAAATGTTTTTCCTCTCTGGTCAGGTTTATTCCTCAGGTGTTGTTTTTTTTTCTTTGGTGTGATTTTAAAAGATATTGTTTTTTACATTCCTTAAAGATATTTCATTCCATGTAGCTTTGATAAATATACTTTTCAAGAGTTATGAGGTAGTTCTTTGCTGTAGATCAGAAATTACAATGGTAAGTGCTGCTATCAAACTGGGATCCTGAAATGTAATGGGGATGACAGGATTCATTGGAGGCAGAGGATAAGTGAAGGCACTTAATTATCAAAGACAACGTACACATGCCTATTATCATAATAGACAGCAGAGCCAAATCCACATCCAAAATAATCTGACTCAGAGATTTTTGATATTGGATTGATCGTGGTGTTCCCTAGATTGAAAATTGTCAATCCTTGTTATTCACAGTTTTTCTATTTGTACAGTTGCCTACTTGGTAATATTTTTGTCACCTCAAAATCAACACCAGCAGTGTTTTGAGGTTATTCATGGACATATACATAACCAGAACATGCTCACACTCAAGCTGAGTGAACATGGCAATTCTTTGACTTCCTTGTTCAGGTATGAGTTATGCTCTTGGCCTTGAGTTCAATGTTAATGAATATATATGTGTGTGTATATATATATATATATATATATATATATGTGTGTGTGTGTGTGTGTGTGTATACACACAAAATTTATATATTTATATATATATATATATATATAGTGCCTTTAACCAGAAACACATATATAATGAGGCTATGTATTGAGTGAAAATATCACCACAGGCTGGCAGAATCTAATGCTGTGTTTTCCCTAGGAGCAATGATTTAGTATTTGCTAATTCAGTATTTGTGGTAACTTTTTAGAACTTATCTACTATGAATAATGAAAATCAACTGTATATAATAATGAAGTCTTAAGAGAACTTGATTCAACAAAATCATCAGTCTCTTAACGATTTCACATACTTGAACTAGTTTACAGACCCAGAACCCTTTGAATGAAGGGGAGGTTTGGTCCCCTTGAGGAAATGTTTTGCTACACTGTCCCAAATTAATAATGTCAGTCACTTTTCCAGCCCTCCTCAATGGTACCTACAGGCATTGACCAAGGTTTTTGTGTAATTTTTGTTGATTACTGGACACTGGCTTTGAAATCATGTTAATTCCTGGAAATCTAAAATGTCACTGTGGTCCACTGGTCAGAATAGGAGTATATAAGTTGTTAGGTAATTAATGGATTTTGGATTAGGTTCTCATACAATGGGTCTAGTGTGTTGCCTGACCTACTCTGTGGGTATTTATCTGGCCCTGAAATGTGTAATTGGAATAGTCATACTGAGAGACTAGCTCTCTGATCTCTGAAGTGAGAAAATTCAACTAGAACTACATCTACCAAAACAGTAAACCAAGAGAAAGGTCACATTCTATGAGGGATTATAGGCATAAGTGTCACCATCAACAACTTGAAAGTTAGTGTGTTTGTGATTTACCTGCTACATGGTAGATGGTACTTACCTGCACAAAGAACACAAAAAGTACTATATTTTCAGCTGACAAGTCCAACAATACACTTTTGCTGTCCTTCTTCAGAGATATATGAACTTCTCAGGGCCTATGTTATAACCTATGCAGCAAGGATCTCCATCACAATTTCCTTCCACAGATCAATATGCTCATCCATTACAATGACTATATAATTCTGCTTGGATTGGGTATACAGGAAGTAGCAACTACTCTAAAAATATTCGCAAGACATGTGAGTGATTGTGAGAAATAAATCCCACCAAACTTAAAAGGTCTGCTGGCTTGGAGAAATTTCTAGGTATCTAGTTGTATAGGGGTGTGCTAAGATAGTCCTTTCAAGGTAAAGGACACGTTACTGCATCTGACCCATCCAACCACCAATAAAAAGGCACAATATCCAAGTGGGAATTTTTGGATTCTGAAAACAATATAGGATTCACTTATGAGTGTTACTCTGACCCATTTATTGTGTGACCCAATAAGTGGCCAGATTTGAGTGAGGCTCATGACAAGACATGGCTATGTAACAGGACCAGCTGCTGTGAAAACTGCTCTGCCATGTAGACCATATGACACAGTGAATATGATGATGCTTAAAGTGTCATGGTCAGTGAGAGAGGCTCTTTGGAGCCTTCAGAAAATCCCTATGTGGCCACACAGCCCTTAGAATTTTGAAGCTAAGCTAGGTCATTCTTTCCAAAAAGATCACCAACTTCTTTTGGGAACAGCATCTAGCTTGCTACTGGACCTTTAAGGAACTGAAAACTTGACCATGGCCTGCTACGATACCATGTGATCTGAGTGGTCCTTACCGAACTGGGTGTGGTCTGACATACTATGCCATGAAGTTCAGCATGCACATCAGCATTGCATAATGAAATAGAATTAGGTTCTGAAGGCACAGGGAAGTTGCATTTGAAGCTTGACCAGATGGCTCTTACTTCTGATTGATTCCTTTCTCTTCTTCAACATGTCCCTAAAGTTTCTTGGAGAGTTCTCTATGGTCAACTGCCTGAGGAAGGAAAACACAGGAGCTACTCTCAAGTGGATGGCTGTAGCACCACCATCCTACTCTGGAAAGGCCTTAAATGAGAGTGGGAATGGGAAACCCTCCCAATGGGCAGAAGTTCAGATGTTTACCTGGTGATTCAATTAAGGTGAAAGACAAGATGGTCAAAAAGTATGAGTTTTCAGCCACTCATAGACTGTGGCCAATTTTTTGGCCAGATGGTCAAATAGATTTAGAATGTGGAGATATTTGTGTCACCTGTGAATGCTCACCAAATGGTGACCTCAAGACAGAAGGATTTTAACAGAATGGAGTGATTCAGTCAGCATCTTACTCCATTGTCTAATGGACTCAGAAACAAAGTGACCATGACAGCAGGATGGAGGTTATGTTTTTCATGCACCAAGGCCAGGCTGACTACAGTCACTGCTGAGAGCTCAATCTGTTAGCAATTGAGATCAACACTTAACTCTGACATAGAACTACTTCCTGAGGGAATCAGCAAGCTCCATGGTAGCAGGTTGATTGCATAGGACTGCTTCCATAATGGAAGAGGCAGTGTTTTGTTCTTACTGGAATAGACACTTGTTCTATGGATATGGATTTGCTGTAGATGTCCTCAGTGTTTCTGCCAAAACTGCCATTTGTGGAATTACAAAACATCTTTTTATTTTTTTAATAATTTTTTATTTTTTCCATTATAGCTGCTTTACAGTGTTCTGTCAATTTTCTACAGTACAGCAAAGAGACCCAGTCACATATACATATATACATTCTTTTTCTCACATTATCCTCCATCATGCTCCATTGTAAGTGACTAGTTATAGTTCCCAGTGCTATATCCATTACTTATCCTTTCCAAAGGCAATTGTTTGCATCTATTAATCCCAGATTCCCAGTCCAATTTTTTCTTTTTTACAGCCCCATCTGCAGCATATGGAAGTTCCCAAGCTAGGGGTTGAGTCAGAGTTGCAGTTGCAGACCTCTGCTATAGCCATGGAAACATGATCTGAGCTGTGTCTGTGACCTATGCTACAGCTTTGGCAACACAGATCCTTAACACACTGAGCAAGGCCAGGGATTGAACTTGCATCCTCACGGACACTATGTCGGGTTCTTAACCCACTGAGCCACATCAGGGATTCCCAAAACATCCTATTCTTATTTCCTATTTTTAAATGGAAAAGTGTCTGTCCTATGGCTTAGCTTCTGGCTCTGATGGAGTGATCAGTCTCTTATTAATTGCTTACAACACAAATTTCTATTGTTTTCAAGGTACCTTTTGTCTTTTTTATTTTATTTTATTGAAATATAGTTGATTTATGATGTTGAGTTAATTTCTGCTGCACAGCAAAAGTGATTAAGTTATACATATATATATATATACATTGTTTTCAGATTCTTTTCCATTATGGTTTATCACAGAATATTGCATATAGTTCCCTGTACTGTGCAGTAAGGCCTTGTTGTTTATCCACTCTATATGTAATGTAGATATAATAGTTATAATCTGTTAATCTCAAACTCCCAATCCATCCCTCCCTCCTCCTCCTTGGCAACCACAAGTCTGTTCTCTATATCTGTGAATCTGTCTCTATTTCATAGATAAGTTCAATTGTGTTATATTTTAGATTCCACATTTAAGTGATATCATATGGTATTTGTCTTTTTCTTTCTGACTTCTTCACTTAGTATGAGAATCTCTAGGTCCATCCATGTTGCTGCAAATGATAAGTCCCTTTGGCCTTGAACCTTCCTGTGCTTTATCATACAGTCCTTTCCTTAGGAGAGACCTTCAGTGTGCTCTGTTTGCACATCCTCCCTCTTCTCTGTACAAAACTCAGAGCCACTGTTCCAGAGAAGGAACAGTGAGCCACTTCTCCTGGGGTGACCCCCTTCATTATGGGCATGGCACTGGACAAGATTGGTAGTTTCTGGTGTCTTGGCTTAGTCTGAAGCCTCCACCTGCTGAATGAACTGGAGTGAGGATAATGGAGACTCCAGTATTCTCAGCCTGCTGTGCCTGGGCTTGAGCCTCTGCCTAAAAGTAGGTGCTGCTTGGAGAGCCCCTGGCCCCCTATCTGTACTCATCTAGCATTTAGCCTGTCTGACACAGGCTAAGGGTCAATGGGAAATACCAATGGCTTGTCCTTCCTGGGGAGTTATGCAGTCCTTAAGCTGAGCGGAAAGGGAGCTCCTTCTTTTTAGTCACACCCACCTGGAGTTCATCTTCCATTAGCTGAGCTGTGAAGGGGACAGGTGAGCAGATCATGGCTCAAGTCCCACAGACTCTTGCTGTTCCTTTCTTAAATAATGTTCTCTTCATTTAATATGTACCCTTAGGATAATCTCTGAGACTTAATTTTTTTTAATTTTTGCCAATTATAGTTTCTAAAGTGGGAGCAAGTCTGCAGCATTCCTCACACTGTCTTCCTGGCTGTGTACCTCCATGTTAGCTTGCTTTCGATTGCACTTGGGATATTAGTGTATTTTGTTAAGTCGAGGTGTGGCTTTGCTGTGATCTTTATTTGGAAGTTAATATGGTTTATGAAGATGTGTGTATACGCCAAATTTGAAAAGTGTTGACCGTGGTTGTTTTGTATTGTGTCAATTTGGCTAGACTGAACTACATTTCCCAGAGCTCTCTTTCCTACACATATTGATTGGCATATGTCTTCTAAAATATTAGGAAGGCAGAGATATAGCAACAGCTATTTTATGCACACTGTTGCTTATTTGATGATTCATTTTATTTTGAGGCAATCTTCAAGCCTGAAACTATTTCACCTTTCTCTGGGGCCTTATTCAGGTACTCTGGATCCGAGTCCCAGCTTCTGGAGTTCTACCAAGTTCCAAAGCAACAAGTCATGAGTTTCTGTTTGTGGTCACAGGCTTCGCTTGTGTTTGTGGTTCCAGTATATTCTTACTCTCCCAGACTTTTAGTTCTAGCATCAGATATGAAGGCAGCACTTTATAGGTACTGTGCAACCATCTCCCCCAATTCTGCAAAATCACATTCACATTTTTAAAAAGTCATTATTTGTATAATGATAAAAGGATCAACATAAGAGGATAAAATATTTTTAAATGTATATTCACCTAGTATCAGAGCACTTAAATATATAAAGCAAATATTAACAAATGGGGAAATTGATAATATTACAATTAGAGTAGAACACTTTAACATAGAATCCATCATTATTTATGTATCAATCTCCTAGTGTTTCCGCTTCTTCAAAATCTAAATGATGCAAACATCAGCCAAGCTGTCTCCTGTTGACACTGAAGAATTTTCTAAAGATGACTCCAAAGCACAACCACACAAAAACAATAAACAAAAACACTTGAGTGTTTTTGAGGAGCATGTAGCATGTGATATGGATAAAGAATAACCTTCTGTGTTACTCCTGATGTAGAAGGAACTTGAAGAAACTTGACTCAGGACATTGTAAAAACCTGATCTCTCTTCTGTGTAACACTCCCCTTTTTGTAGTCATGACCAAGACATATGGTGACCAAGATGCTCTTTCATGGGGACTCAGCAGAGCATCTGTGACCTAAGGTGGTAGGTGGAGGCTAGATTAATGATTTATGAAAGAAAGAAATACTCAAACAAACCTGTTGTTGCAGACCCACTTGAATTGTTGGAGACTTTCCTATAGAAGCACATAATGGGTAAGAATCTTGGCTTCACTAGCATGAGACCTTGAGAAAGTTACTGAAGTACCTTGTATGTCATTCTCCTTATAACTCATAAAATATTTGTAAGGATTGCAAAGTTTATGCTAGCTATTATTATGACATGCTCACCTCCCTCAGCCCTTCTATTTTCCTCCACGTGGGAAGTTTGGGATAAGCTGAGGAGATTCTTAGGTAGGCTTTCCCAGCGGGCTCACTCTGGGGCTATTTAGGTCCTGCTGTTAGGGTCATTGGCCTTCTAAGCACCAGTCTTTCTGTTCTTGGTTCTGTAGTTTCCAGATCTTGCTTTGGTTTGTTTAGGGGGATGAGGAAGGTCTCCTGACCAAACTCTTTTCTTGGAACCATAGTAATTTTTTTCTCCAATAGGTAAGAGCGTTTCCCTACAATGTAATGTTTGTGGCTTCCTATGGGGTTTGGGCCTTTGGGACGCTTAAGAACCCTGCTTTTATAGGTTTATTGCGCCCTCTGCTGGCGATACTTGTGATACCAGCAAAAACTTAGGGCTGAAATCTTGCCATGTGCCTGGCAAAGTGTGCGATTTGTGAAACTTACTTCATTTAACTTTCACACTAGGTCTGTCAGTCCCCCTGTCTAAACATACAAAGAAACTAACACTTGTCATACAAGTGGTGAGTCAGCATTAGACCCAGGTAGTCTCACTCTAGAAAGTGGCTCTATTATCACTATTCCAACAGAACAGCTACTTTGAATGCTATTAGAATTTGCATGTAAATCTTTTCTACCTGCTAATGAATGTATATTCAACTCCTATTCCATGTGGGATCTTCCCAGAGGAATGTAAACTCACATATTCAGATAAAAATATCCACCTCATAGGATTGTTGTAAGCAGTCAAGAAAATATTTTAATATAAAAATTCAGCATAATACCTGACATGTAGTAGGTCCTAAATAAATAATACCTTACTTTCTTCCAGATATTGCTACTTCCAGCTACTGTGGGAGATTTTCTTATAGCCTTAGAGCATCTTTCAGGAGAACTAAAGGCGTCTGAATCCCCTTTTTATTACAGAAGCCCAAACTTGATGGGAATCCAATCTCATTTTCTCCACCTCTATCCTTATCTTAAGACTTACAGACTTTGATGTAAATAAGACTCCTGATGACTTGTCATGATATTTCAGGGTTGACAAGACAGAGACAAACTCATTTTGCTCCTTGCACTTAGCTTCCTTGTTCTAGACTGAATCAACACTAATTCCCATTTGCAAATCTCTTTTTAAGTCCAGGTTTGTGTCTATGCAAACAAAGTGTTTCAGGATGCCTTTCATTTAGGTTAGCATGTAATGTAGTCATTTGGATAAGTCAATGAGGAATATGAATCAGTACACCTGCTATCACATCAAAATGGCTAAAATAATATATATTCATTGTTTCAAGAAAGTGAGGGAGTTTGAGTTTGCCTTTGTTTCAATGCTGACTTTGCTAAAAGTGAGAGAAGTTTAAATGCTCTAGGACTTTGCCTTTTTTTGTGTGTGTGTTTTTCTTTTGTCTTTTTAGGGCTACACCCCCCAGCATATGGAGGTTCCCAGGCTAGGGGTCTAATCAGAGCTGTAGCTACCAGCTTAGTTTACGCCACAGCCAACAGCAATGCCGGATCTGAGCCGCATATCTGCAACCTAACCACAGCTCACGGGGATACCAGATCCTTAACCCACTGAGCGAGGCCAGGGATTGAACCTCAAGGTTCCCAATTGGATTCATTTCCACTGCGCCATGACGGGAACTCCTAGGCCTTTGCCTTTTTAACCTTTCTGTGCAAACCGAGGGATTACACGCAACCATTTCTAAGATTCTTTTCTCTTAAATTTAGTGGTTTTCATATTTCAGATCTCATTCTTCATAGTCATTAGAGAAAAACCTTGACATTCTGCTGAATGTTTGGCAATAACATTCAGAAATAGGCACTAGGATTATTGTTCACATATATCTTGAAAACCATAATAACATACAAATTAAATTTATGATAGTTCTAATGACATCTTATAATGTTTTGATTGTAAGTGAATCATTTTCTTAAATCTTGGGATATCAATGATTACTAGAAAAGAGCTTAACTATAAAGGAGCTTTTATATAACTCTTGATAGGAAAATGTAATAAGTTTGAAATGCAAGGGAAAACATTCCGTAACTATAGATTTCATAGAAGTATTCTAAAATTGTAACATATAATATTTCTTATTACAGTATCAGTGTTTCATATATAATTATGGATCCTGCTGGATACTTTAAGTAGATTAGTTATAATGTACCTTAACAAGACTGTTGTAAATTTTTCTTTCCCTTTGTGGGATGATAGTTGGCCTTCTTGAGGTTAGTGGTCCATGTCTCTGATCCAGATCCTCTTTATAAGAAAAGAATAAACGTCAAGGAATTTGAGACTAATCTTACCAAAAGATGAAAAGATATAGTGAGGAAATATGATTTGTCTGGAGAATCAAAAGGCTCATGTAGTTATTACTTTGTGTAAGTGTAGTATAATCAGCTGATTACTGCTTCTAGCTTATCGGGATTAAGTATTATAATTTCTGAAATGCTCAGTCATATTAAACTCTTGCCTATCCATTCTTGTGCTGCTGACATGTCATATGGTAATCAGTATGCAGAGGAAATCTGCCTGTGTCTATTTTATGAACCCCTACACCTGCTCTTCTGGCTGTCTCTTTCAACAGATTGCATTGAGGACAATACAAAATACTTTAATTTTTCAATCCAAAAGAGTCATATCGGTTCTGTGGCACTGCTAACAAATAAGTTATTCTGAATCTATAACCATGTGGCCAGGAAGAGAAGGAGGTTCCAGAAACAGTGAGGGGAAGGAGGTGCACACACCCAACAGCAGGATGTTCATGTCATTCTGCTTGTATGGATTCCAACCTGTAGTATTTTCTATTTGCCTATATATAAGTGAAGTCAAGAAATTTGAACTTATGTGCTTCAGGGTAACCCCAGTACATTCTGCTTATATTGGAAAGATAAGAACTACCAGATAAGAATTTCCACCTCTTGCCATTTGCTACCCTCTATGAGAACACCGTACCCTTCAAAGGCCATTCATTTCCCTCCAGGACATGGGACCTAGTGTCCTTCAGCACATTTATCATGCACTGCATGATTTATATGCCTACATAGTAGAATTCCCTTGCTTCAGAGATGAAACAGTAACAGAATACAAAGTTATATATTTGGGGTGGGAGGCTAGACAGACGTAAATAGTGAAGGTCTTAATATTATTATATAACTTAAATATAGAAAGCAAGGAGCATAGGAAAGTTTAAAAAGCAGAGCAAAAAAAGAAAAAAGTAAATAAAGCCTTTAAGTCATTTTGCTTATCTGAATTTCTTATTCCAGCTATAATTCTTACAAATCAGTACTTTCTAATCTCACTCCTGATGCAATGCTCAAGCTGACTGGGCTGAATAATAATTTTGTCCTCAGGTAGAGAGAATGAAGAAGGAATAAACAGACCTTCTAGATAATTGCATCAGCCTTCTCCACCATTCCCATGCCATGCTAACATTTCAAGTAATGTCTCTTTTGTCTCACTGGAAAAAATCATTTCATGACTTATTACACTGGATTAAAGAGTGTGTACAATTTGGAGTTAGAACATGATTAAAGGGAAATCTGGCAGAAAGGACATCAGAACAGTTTATATGTTTACATTTTTCTGAATTATTTGAATAAACTTTTGGGACTGCTTTCCCAAGGAAATAATCAGATGATAAGACCGACATGAGTTATATGAACTATAGATGATGGTACCTTGTTATCTCCGTATTCTAGAGTTTAGATAAGAAGTGGTTATGCAGAAAGCTTACTTTTTTGATATTTGTGTTTCATTACCATTTGTCAAAATGAGTATCATAATATGAGACTTCTTTCTTTCTTCTTTTTTTTTTTTAATTTTTGTCCACACCTGTGGCATGTGGGAGTTCCAGAGACAGAACCCACACCATAGTTTTGACCTATGCCACATCTGCGACAACACTGAATCCTTAACCCGATGCACCACAAGGGAGCTTTCAATATCATTAATTGTCACTGAGTTGAGAACCTGAGTTTTTGTGCCAATTATTCCAATATGCAGAAAATGCCATAATAAAGAGCCTATAGTGTTCTTTTTCTAGATAACACTTTTAAAAAGTTTAAAATCAATGTTCTATGCTCCCCATGCCTGAACTACGAGAGAGGTTTCAGTCTGGCAATGATGAAATTTGATTTCTCACTTCTATGATAGTGTCTTTCAAGATCACTTACTTAGCTATTCCATCTACTTATCAATTCATGGCCTCTTAGACTAAAGAAGATGACAATATTTCTCCTTAGCATGTAGTTTAAATTGTTAAGAATAAAGGAAAGATTTTTATTTTTGATGCCTCACATAGAAAGCTGGATTCTCTACTATATACTCCAATAGATGGAATATTTAAATATTTAAAGGTTTCACCAGAAGCCAGTTCTACTGTTCTCACAGCACAATCTATCTTTTCAACTGAGAAATTTCACAAGATTTTGTGAGGAGAAAGAGAAAACCTGCTTAGCCAACTATCTGTTTAAGTCAAATTATTTATCCCAGAGGCAATGGGTATTGTGCTGTACTCCCTTTCATTCCTGCATGTCATTTTTATACTTTATTAAGACATAAATTCAGGATTTAAAAGAAACTATGACATCTCATCATCAACATCCCCAACAAAGTTATGTTGGTAATAGAAATTCATCTATTCTGAGAACTCATCTATTCTGAAAGCATAATTTTCAAGACTTAAACCTTGATTCTTACATACATTGAGGGAGCATCAGTCAAAGATGTATTTAACTCATGAATGAGACAACCAACTGAATGATAAAACTGATTAAAAAATTTACAGATGGAAATATTTATAATCACTAAAAATGGAATAATGTCATATAATTATTAAATTTAAAAACTCATTAATGCCCTTCAGGGATTTGTGGATGTGGGTTTTAACTGATGGAATAAACCTAAGTGAGATTCTCAGGAGAATTACATCAGCAGAAACATTATAAACTTGGACTGAAAGGGAGAGAGACAGAACAAAATGAAAGGAGATCGCTCAACCCCAGAGGGCAGGCAGAGAAGACTTGTCAGCTGCAAACTTGGAATAACTTTCTAAAAGGAAACATTTTGGTAACATTTGTTTCTTCAAGTCCCTAAGTTTTGGAGTAATTTGTTACTCAGCTGTAGATAACTAAGACACAATGAAAGGAACAATGTTGTATTTGAAATATGTGGCTTGCACACAATTTAGGAATAGAGATAAGAGAGGTGCAGACATCCATAACCTAAAATTAAGTGAGATAAGTGTCACAAGAGGAGCTCATAGGAAATTGAGAAAGAGTGAGCAGAGAGTCCATCTGGCCACAGGGACCAGAAGAGGCAGATGAGATATAGTCTAAGAGGTAGTAATTGAAAATACAGATGCTGGATTTGAAACCTGACATTGCCAATTATGAGTAGTGTATCCCGGGGCTAGTTGATACCCTTTACCAGTGTTTCTATCTATAAAATATGAGGATTAGACAGGTGAAGACACGTCTTGTTTGTCTTTATGCTACTTCCTTGGCATATGTATTAATAGTGCTCTCTTTTACCCTTGATAAAAGTCTTGATTTGGATGATAAATTATATAGTAAAATTATTAATTGAAATAATACATATGCAATATTGAAAGTTATATTAAGGAAAAAATACTACCAAATTTACTCTTCACAGCAGCCATAACTAACATTTAGTGAATTTTATCCAATTAACCCTTTGCACTTATGTACATATATGTACTGAGATATTAGCTATTTGTATATGCAAATGAAGATGTGAGTTCATATACAGTGGATACCCATAGAAGATAAACTGTTTGGATGATTAAGCTTATAGTAGGGTGATGGATATTGCAGCAGATCTGGCATTGGATGATCTCATTTCATGTGCAAGATGGATCTCTTTCTTTCTGATGGAGTATAATATAGGAAATGAAGAATATTGCAATAAGCTATAGATATGGTGATGCCTCACCCAGAAATAAGTCATCTACAAAGAAAATAAAATCAACAAAACAATGAGATAAACTTTAAGCAGAATCAACTAGGGGGGTGGTAGAGGCAATGAGAAGAGGAACTGAAAAATAATTGGTCACCTCTGTTCTCATCTAGTACCACTTCGGTGATGAGGCAAACTCAACTTTCATTATTCTCACAATAACTAAGGACATAGAGACATTGATACCTTAGTTGGGGGCTGGAAAATATATCCATCATGTGATAGCTTTTTACAAAACAGATTCTTTAAAGTACATTAGTGTCAAACTCATTCCTCAGTGATGATGAGGACTGGTATTTAGCTGTCTTCTGCAAGAGAATGGCACAAAGTGGTGTGAAGAAGCATTGCTAGCATCACTCTGGAGTGATTGAGTGGAAATCTAAATCAAGAATGTTTAAAAAATCTTTTTTTTTTGGGGGGGGTGCATGCACCTAAGGCATATGGAAGTACTCAAGCTAGGGGTCAAGTTAGAGCTACAGCTGCTGTCCTACACCATAGCCACAGCAACACCAGGTCCTTAAGCCACTGAGCGAGGCCAGGAATCAAGCCTAACATCCTCATGGATGCTAGTTGGATTTGTTTCTGCTGAGCCATGATGGGAACTCCCTAAAAAAATCTTTTAACTTGAAAAGAAATTCATTGTCATGAACACTTCCTCAGGACATGGATTTAACACTCTGGCAAGAACACAGCTGTGGGACAAACTTGCTGCTAGGGTAGCTTTTAGTAGTCTAGAGCAAGTAAGAACCTAAGTGAACCAAGAGAGAATGCGTGCATGGCACATGGTAAAGGAGTTAGTACAAAGGCTTAGATGTGAATGCTGACATACATATATGAGATGAGGTCAGGAAACTTACCAGGGGACTTTCTTCCATGGAGAGTCCAAAGGACACATAGCACCAGCATCACTGAATTCAGTGGTGGTCTCCTCTGCAGACCAGGGCTACCAATCTCAAGTCATGTGTTACTTTCCTATATCCTATAGCCTAGCAGGCATAACTACCTAATGCATGCTTTTAAGGCAGTGCTCATTCCCTGAAATCTTCTCAAGGTTGAGTCTTAAAACTTGAGTTGTATAAAATTACTATTAATGTATCTATTCTTCCTATGAAAGAATTGCTTTTCTCTTTGTGCTGAGCAATTACTCAACTTCTAGAAACTGTATTGTCTATCAAATATCATTGTACTGTCCCCGACTGGTCAGAAAAATTTCATAGAAAAAGCACAGGTCTCAAATTAGAATTTTCTTCTGTTACAAAATGTGTAATTTTGGCTATAAAAAGTCTCTGAATTTCAAATTTCTTATATTTAATGTAACAACAACAATAATAATAACCACATTTATTGAGTGCATAATATGTGCAAAGCACATAAGTACTTTAGTTGGAATTATTTATTCAGTCCTCATAACAACCCCATGAAGATTATACTATTATCATCTACAGTTTATTGATAAAGAGTCTGAGGCAAAGCGAGATTGATAACTGGTAACATGACCAAATTTGCAGTGGTTAGATCCATTCCAGAATGTCTGACTTCAGGACCCACACTCTTAGTCAAATGATAACTTGCTTTTCTACTTTGATTCAATATTTGAAAAAGAGTGTATTAAGTTCTTACTCTGTTCCAGGTCCCAATGGATTCAGTAGAGATGAAATGGAAAATGTCTCTGCTTTCTTGTAGTTCCCATCCAGTAGAGAAATGAAAATAATTAAGTGATTGTTGTCAGGTTCAAATACATAATCCAGTGGGCCTGGAAAATATAGGGAAGGATTTTTCAATGGATTTCTCCCTTGAAATATCAGAGAAAAGAATTAATATTTGACACAGAATTGAAAAATTCAGAATAGATAGGATCCCCGAAACTTGCCATTGTGAATTCTGGCAAAATGCAGTTACATTTATAATTTAGTGATAAGAAAAAGGCAACCCACTACTCCTCTGTGAACAATAACAAGCTTGTTAAAGGCAAATCATTCTGTGTATTAAGTGATAATTTTTCCACTTTTCCACCTTATCTTTTCAATCTCTGACATTATAACAGATTTTGTGTTGATATACTTTTTTTAATCAAATTTGCCCTGAGATGAAGGGCTGTTACAAACTTACCGATTATCTGTATCATGTATGATATTATGGGGAATAGGATAGAGAGCTAAAATAGCTGTCTTTCCTCAGTGAATTTCTAATCCAAAGTAGGGTGGAAGGAAAGAATCTTGTAACCAAAAATTTCACTGGCAGCTTTGTTGTAGTATCTGCAATTTTAAGGAAAGATGCAACAGAATATTTTACTGGGAGCTTTGTCATAATAGCTATAACTTTAAGGAAGAGTGCAGAGAAAGAAGGAATTGGTTTGGACCAGCATGGATTTAGCAGGTTTTACTACGTAGACTGGCTTCTGACATTCACTGATTTTTAATTGCTGTCACAAGAGAAAAAGTTATTATGAGGGTCCTCAGAAAGGACAATATAACCTACTGAGATGTACAATTTTCTTTTTCTAATGTTGTTTCTTGTATGTTTAACATAGAAATGACATATTTAGCCACAAATAAAATTCATATTAACCACAAGTTAAAAAATCACTGCACCCAAAGAAGTAAACACCAGGTAAAACAGTGACTTTGTTCATTTTCAGAGTATGTTTTTTGTTGTTAAGCCATGTGTAAACTATTCCTGTAGATTTACAATGAATAATTGATGTAACTAGATGTATGGATTATAAGTAATTACTGAGCTTGTGCTACAAATGGAACAAACATATTTTTAAATTTAATGATGGTTCACTTATCAGAATTCAACTAACTGCTCATTATAGAAACTCATAGTCCTACCCTTAGGATACCTGGTGAATTTACATGTAATGCCCTAGTCCAACAATAAATGAAGACTCTTTAGTCTTGATTTAGCTCAAGCAGGCATTGAAGATCTTTTTGAGGAATATAACAGTAATCTGCTATAGTATATATTCTGATACAAGCTTGCTGCTGACAGTTCTATATCCTGCAAGAAAGAGGAATGATTTTTATTGTTAAATGATTATTTGACATTTCCAGTCTCCATCATAAGCACACATTAGCCAACTGCTGGATGTGCAGATGTTGCTGGCTGACTATGTTTGTTATTGCTGGAAAGGATAAAATCCTCAACATATTTGTTATTGTTGTAAAGGAAGACATGACAAATATATAAAGGCTGGGATATGGGAAAGATTAAAATTATAATTTTATTTTTACTTTGGTAAGAAATAGTATAAGCAAAATGAAGCAAGTATTTATTTCCTAAATTGTACTGCAATGTAACATTTTAACTTAATATTTTTACTTTGTGATTTACTTTTAATATAGTAAAATTTGGCTAATATTGTGGGTATTGACAGTGAGTGAAAATTTGTGACAGTCTGGGGAGGTAGTACTCCTCTGATGATATCCTTGCTTTTATGGTAGAAATATAGAAAAATGGAATTCACTGAAAGAAAAACAAACCAATAGATTTCTCCAAGACTAAAAAACTGGTTTGTCCTTTTTTCCTCACCACTTCCACTCCATCATGATGACAACCTCTCTCCTCTTCATTTTAAAATTAGAGGAAACAAAGACACCCAGACTCAGAAGTGCCATTTGGCCAAAGTGCGTAGTGTAGTTCTAGACCTCAGTGGGTTCAAGAACATAAATTATTGGTGCCTGTGTCACTGCACTAAGATTTACAGGTTAATCCTTATATAGTCCCATCTGAGCATCTATCCTCAAAAAGAAGAGACCAATGGGGATTCCTGAGCCCCAGAGTTTTTTGTTTGTTAGTTTGTTTTATAAAGCACAAGTCTCTTTCCAGGAAGCAAAGGTCTAAAACTCAATGAATTGGAGTCCCCGTTATGGCTCAGAGATAACGAACCTGACTAGTATCCATGAGGACGCAGGTTTAATCCTTGGCCCTGCTCAGTGGTTTAAGGATCTGGCGTTGCTGTGAGCTGTGGTGTAGGTCGCAAAGCAGCTGAGATCCCATGTTGCTGTGTCTGTGGTGTACGATGGTAGCTGCAGCTCTGATTTGACCCCTAGCCTGGGAATTTCCAAATGCCCTTAAAAACAAACAAACAAAAAAACTCAGCAAGTTAAAATCGCCATTGACTCCTCACGCTGCTCACTTCTCTCCAGAACAGCTGGCTGTAGAAATTTAATGTTCTAACAGGATCAGGTCATACTCCCTACAAACAACTACACAGGTCAAGTACCTGAGCATATAATATGCCCCAGGCATTGGAGGATGTAAGGGAGAAAATTGAACAAGATTCTTCCCTAACAGCCATCATCATTCAGTTACAACATACTAAGTAATAGCTTTATTTTACTTGTTATGTATATTGAGCTTTCTTTCCCGAGATGATTTATACCGACAAAGTTTCTTTTTATTTATTTATTTATTTATTTATTTATTTTAAATTACTCAAATGAATTTATCATATCTGTAGTTGTATAATGATCATAACAATCTGATTTCACAGGATTTCCATCCCACAGCCCAAGCACATCTCCCCACCCCCCAAACTGTCTCCTCTGGAGACCATAAGTTTTTCAATGTCTATGCATCAGCATCTGTTCTGCAAAGAAGTTCAGTCTGTCCTTTTCTCAGATTCCACATGTCAGTGAAAGCATTTGAGTTGGTGTCTCATTGTATGGCTGACTTCACTTAGCATGATAGTTTCTAGGTCCATCCATGTTGCTAAAAATGTCGGTATTTCATTCTTTTTAATAGCTGAGTAATATTCCATTGTGTATATGTACCACATTTTCTTGATCCACTCCTCTGTTGATGGACGTTTAGGTTGTTTCCATGTTTTGGCTATTGTAACTAGTGCTGCAATGAACATCAGAGTACATGTGTCTTTGCGAGTTGTGGTTTCTCTGGGTAGATGCCCAGGAGTGGGATTGCTGGATCAAATGGTAGTTCTATTTTCAGTTTTCTGAGGCATCTCCATATTGCTTTCCACAGGGGTTGCACCAATTTACAATCCAACCAACAGTGTAATAGGATTCCTTTTTCTCCACACCCTCTCCAGCACTTATTGTTTGTAGACTTTTGGATGATGGCCATTCTGGCTGGTGTAAGGTGGTACCTCAGAGTGGTTTTGATTTGCATTTCTCTAATGATGAGTGATATTGAACATCTTTTCATGTGTTTCTTGGCCATCTGTATGTCTTCTTTGTAGAACTGTCTGTTTAGATCTTCTGCCCATTTTTTGATTGGCTTGTTTGTTTTTTTGGTACGGAGCTGCAGAAGTTGTTTATAAATTTTGGAGATGAATCCCTTGTCCATTGATTCACTTGCAAAAATTTTCTCCCATTGTGTGGGTTGCCTTTTTATGTTGTTGAGGGTTTCCTTTGCTGTGCACAAACTTTTAAGTTTGATTAGGTCCCATTTGTTTATTTTTCTTTTTATTGTCAATACTCTGAGAGGTAGATCTGAGAAGATGCTGCTGTTGTTTATGTCAGAGAGTGTTTGGCATATGTTTTCCTCTAGGAGTTTTATAGTGTCTGGTCTTATGTCTAGGTCTTTCATCCATTTGGAGTTTATTTTTGTGTATGGTGTTAGGGAGTGTTCTGATTTCATTCTTTTCCATTTGGCTGTCCAGTTTCCCAGCACCACTTATTGAACAAGCTGTCCTTTCTTCATTGTATATCCTTGCCTCCTTTGTCATATGTTAGTTGGCTGTAGTTGCGTGGGTTTAATTCTGGGCTTTCTGTCCTGTTCCACTGATCTCTATTTCTGTCTTTGTGCCAGTACCATGTGGTTTTGATGATTGTTGCTTTGTAGTATAATCTGAATTCCAGAAGCCTGATTCGTCCAGCTCCGTTTTTCTTTTTCAGGATGTCTTTGGCTATTCTGGGTCTTTTGTGCTTCCAAACAAACTTTAAAATATTTTGTTTGAGTTCTGTGAAAAATGTCCTTTGTAATTTGATAGGGATTACATTAAATCTGTAGATTGCTTTAGGTGGTATAGTCATTTTGATAATATTAACTCTTCTAATTCACGAGCATGGTATATCTTTCCATCTATTTGTGTCATCTTTTATTTCTTTCATCAGTGGCTTATAGTTTTCAGAATACAGGTCTTTTGTCTCTTTAGGTAGGCTTACTCCTAGGTATTTTATTCTTTTGGATGTGATGGTAAACGGGATTGCTTCCCTAATTTCTTTTTCTGCTCTTTCATTGTTAGTGTGTAGAAATGCTGTCAATTTCTGTGTATTAATTTTGTATCCTGTGACTTTGCCAAATTCGTGGATGAGCTCTAACAGTTTTCTGGTAGTCTTTAGGATTCTCTAGGTACAGTATGATGTCATCTGCAATTTGGGATAGTTTTACTTCTTCCTTTCCAATTTGGATTCCTTTTATTTCTTTTACTTCTTGGATTGCCATGGCTAGGACTTCCAGAACTGTGTTGAAGAGTAGTGGCGAGAGCGGACATCCTTGTCTTGTTCCTGATCTCAGCAGGAATTCTTTCAGCTTTTCACCATTGAGAATGATGTTCGCTGTGGGTTTGTTGTATATGGCCTTCATCATGTTGAGGTAGGTTCCTGTTATGCCCACTTTCTGAAGAGTTTTTATCAGAAATGGGTGTTGGATTTTGTCAAAGGCTTTTTCCGCGTCTATTGAGAGGATCATATGGTTTTTATTCTTCAGTTTGTTAATGTGGTGTACACACTGATGGATTTGCGGATATTGAAGAACCCTTGCATCCCTGGGATAAATCCCACTTGATCATGATGTACAATCCTTTTAATATATTGCTGCATGTGGTTTTCTAGTATTTTGTTGAGGATTTTTGCATCAATGTTCATCAGTGAAATTGGCCTGTAGTTTTCTTTTTTTGTGGTGTCTTTGTCTGGTTTTGGTATCAGGGTGATGGTGGCCTCATATAATGAGTTTGGGAGTATCCCTTCCTCTGCATTTTTTTGAAGTGTTTTCAGAAAGATAGGTGTTAGCTCTTCTCTAAATGTTTGCTAGAATTCGCCTGTGAAGCCATCTGGTCCTGGACTTTTGTTTGTTGGAAGTTTTTAAATCACAGTTTCAATTTCAGTTCTTTGATGAGTCCATTCATCTTTTCTATTTCATCTTGGTTTAGTCTTGGAAGATTGTACTTTTCTAAGAATTTGTCCATTTCTTCTAGGTTTTCCATTTTATTGGCATATAGTTGCATATAGTAGTCTCTTATGATGCTTTGTATTTCTGTGATGTCTGTTGTTCCTTCTCCTTTTTCATTTCTAATTTTATTGATTTGAGTCCTCTCTCTTTTTTGTTTGATAAGTCTGGCTAGGGGTTTATCAATTTTGTTGATCTTTTCAAAAACCAGCTTTTCATTTCATTGATCTTTTCTATGGTTTTCTTTGCTTCTATTTCATTGATTTCTGCTCTGATCTTTATGATTTCTTTCCTTCTACTAACTTTAGGTCTCATCTGTTCTTCTTTCTCGAGCTGCTTTAGATGTAAAGTTAGCTTGTTTGAGCTTTTTCTTGTTTCCTGAGGTGGGCTTGTATTGCTATAAACTTTCCCCTTAGAATGGCTTTTGCTGCATCCCATAGGTTTTGGAGTGTCATATCTTCATTGTCATTTGCTGCTAGGTATTTTTTAATTTCCTCTTTGATTTCTTCAGTGATCCATTGGTTGTTTAGTAGCATGTTGTTTAGTCTCCATGTGTTTGTGTTTTTTGCAGTTTTTTTCTTGTTGTTGATTTCCAGTCATTTAGTGTTGTGGTCAGAAATGATGCTTGATGTGATTTCAATGTTCTTAAAGTTACCAAGTTTGGATTTATAGCCCAGGATATGATCAATCTTAAGAGAATGTTCCATGTGCACTTGAGAAGAATGTGTATTCTGTTGCTTTTGGATGAAATGTCCTATAAGTATCTATTAAGTCCATCTGGTTTAATGTATCATAAAGGGCCTGTGTTTCCTTATTGATATTCTGTCTGGTTGATCTGTCCATTGCTGTAAGTGGGGGGTTAAAGTCCCCCACTATTATTGTGTTATTGTCAATTTGTCCTTTTAAGGTTGTTAGCAGTTGTCTTATATATTGTAGTGAACCTATGTTGGGTGCATAGATATTTAAAATTGTTATATCATCTTCTTGGATTGATCCTTTGATCATTATGTAATGTCCTTCTTTGTCACTTAAAATATTCTTCATTTTAAAGTCTATTTTGTCCGATATGAGTATTGCTACTCCAGCTTTCTTTTGATCCCTGTTTGCATGAAATATTTTCTTCCATCCTCTCACTTTAAATTTGTATGTGTCCCTAGAAGTAAAGTGGGTCTCTTGAAGACAGCATATATATGGGTCTTGTTTTTGTATCCATTCAGCCAGTCTATGTCTTTTGGTTGGGGTGTTTAGTACATTCACATTTAAGGTAATTATTGATATGTATGTTCTTATTGCCATTTTATTAATTGATTTGGATTTGTTTTTGTTGCTCTTTTTTCTTTCCTTCTTCTCATGTTCTTTTCTGCCTAGAGAAGTTCCTTTAGTATTTGTTGTAAGGCTGGTTTTGTGTTGCTGAATTCTCTCAGCTTTTGCTTATCTGTGGAGGTTTTGATTTCTCCTTCAAATCTGAATGAGAGCGTTGCTGGGTAGATTAATCTTGGTTGGAGGTTTTTTCCTTTCATCACGTTGAGTATATCATGCCACTCCATTCTGGCCTGCAGAGTTTCTGTTGAAAAATCTGCTGATAACCTTATTGGGCTTCCCTTGTATGTGACTTGTTTCTTTTTCCTAGCTGCTTTCAAGATTTTCTCTTTGTCTTTAATTTTGGTCAGTTTGATTAATATGTGTCTTGGGGTGTTCCTCCTTGGGTTTATTTTATATGGAACTTGTTGTGCTTCCTGGATTTGAGTGAGTGATTCCTTCCCCATGTGTGTGTTTTTGGCTATTATCTCTTGGGATATTTTTTTTCTGTCTCCTCTCTTTCTCCTTCTGGCACCCCTGTAATACGATGTTGGTGCATTTCACGTTGTCCCAGAGTTCCCTGAGACTCTCTTCATTTCTTTTCAGTCTTTTTTTTCTTTTCTGTTCCGCATCTGTAATTTCCACTAATCTGTCCTCCATTTTGCTTATTCATTCTCCTGCCTCCTGTATTCTGCTGTTGGCTGCTTCTAGTGAATTTTTTATTTCAGTCATTGTATTTTGCATCTCTTTTTTTTTAAGTTTGATATCTTGTATCTCTTTGCTCAGTGTTTCCTTTAAGTTATCCATCTTTGCCTCCATTTTATTTCCAATGTCTTGCATCATCTTCAGCATTAACAGTCTAAAGTCTTTTTCCTGGAGGCTAATAATCTCCTCCTCACTTAGCTGTTTTTCTGGGGTTTTTCCTTTCTCCCTCATCTGAATTATAGTTCTCTGTCTTTTCATTTTTATAGGTTTTTGGTGTGGTGACCTTTTTACAGATAATAGAATTGTAGCCTCTCTTACTTCTGATGTCTGCCCCCCTGTGGCTGAAATCGGTATGGGGATTTGCTGTAGGCTTCCTGATGGGAGGGGTGATGCCTGCCCACTGGTAGGTGGAGCCGATTCTAATCCCTCTGGTAAGTGGGACTTAGTCTCTGGATGGGATTAGAGGCAGCTGTGTGCCGGAGGGGTCTTTAGGTAGCAGTTTACTGAGGGGCAGGGCTGTGATCCCACCTGGATTGTTGTTTGCCCTGAGGCTTCTCAGCAGCTGACTGATGGGTGGGGCCAGATTTTCCCCAAATGGCCACCTCCAGAGAAAGGCACTGCTGAATATTCCCGAGAGCTTTGCCCTCTATGTCCTTCCCTCACAACAAGCCATGTTCACCACTGTTTTCCCAGGATGTCCTCCAAGAACTGCAGTCAGGTTTGACCCAGATTCCTATGGAGACTTTGCTTTGTCCTGGGGCCCAGTGCATGTGAAAGTCTGTGTGAACCTTTTAAGAATGGGGTCTCCATTTCCCCCAGTCCCATGGAGTTCCTGGGCACAAGCCCCACTGGTCTTCAATGCCAGATGCTCTGGGGCTCTTTCTCCCAGTGCCAGATCCCAGCACGTGGGGGTTTGATGTGTGGCTCAGAACTCTCACTCCTGTAGGTAAGTCTCTGTGAACCAGTTAGTTTCCAGTCTGAGGGGCTTCTCACCCAGGAGGTATGGGGTCTTTTATATCTTGAAATCACCCCTCCTACCTCTTGATGTGTCCTCCTCTTTTTCTTCTAGAGTAGGATATCTTTTTTAAGGTTTCCAGTCCATTTGGGTGAAGAGTGCTGAGTCTTTAGTTTTGAATTTTGTTGTTTTTAGGAGAGAAGTTGAGCTCCAGTCCTTCTATTCAGCCATCTTAGTCCCCCCCCATCAGCGGCTTTATGTATACTGACAATGTTTCTAACTGAAATATTCTTTGGAAACTACTGAGGTTATTTGAAGAATCGCAAAGGGCAAAATACAAGCTTGTGTCTGAGTTCATATTTGTTTAATAAAGGGAGAGGGATAAGTAAAACTTAACTTGTTTGTCTGGAGATATTATAAACTATGAGTAGCTTGCTTATATTAACTGAGAGCACCTTCCTAGAGAGCAAGGAAAAGGCCATTATGTGGCCTGATGGAAGAATTGACTAAATTTCCTTTTCCTATGGGTGGGTAGTCTTGATAGGGTAGAGCTTTAAATCAAGAGATTGATTTTCTTTTCCAGCTGTCCTAATGGTGAGTGAATAAAATTAACTGTGAGTTATTCTAATCAGTTACTCAATGATTGATTTAAGTTGACTAGAAAAGAGTTAATTCTTTGCCACAGATATTTAGATATCTTGATGTTTCTATTTTGAACTCATTTGAAAATAGGATAACATATATTGGATAGATGATTGAGAATTAGAAATTAATAAATCTCATGTGATTTTTTTTTACATGATGATAAGATGAAATTTCCACACACATGAGTCTATTTTTACATCCATGCTTTGTTGGTCCTCTGGAGCAAGAATCAGAAAGGAAAACAGCTGTTGCATAAAATACTATAATTTTGACTTGCTATGCCATTCTTACTTAGAAGTTTCTTTCATCTTTATTTTTTCTTGGATGTCTAGGATGAAAATTAAACCAACTTTATGTATTACAAATGAAATATTTTGAAGGAAAGAATATATATATTTTTCAGAATGGTAGGAAATAAAACCAAGATTATACTTTAAGAATAAATTGTGATTAGAGCTCAGTAATTTGTACTGAAATTTAAAAAATACTAATGGTGAATCAGAATTTTCTAGAATAGACAGTAGTTTTATTTTATCGTTAAGTAATAGGTGAATATTTAGTATACATTTAAGTATTATAATTTTCATTTAAGTTAGTTAATTCAAATATTATAAATAGTTAAATAAAAAATTTCCAATGGAAAAACATGTTTTAAAAATATGCTTTCATCCTTTGTTCTGTGAGGCAAGAGAATTTATAAATTATAGTTTGGATAACTCAGAAATTAGAAGAAAAAATTAAAATGAAGTTTTTATAACATTAATGAGTTTAAAGGAAGAGGAAAAAGAGCAAGAATTTTGACTGCTTACTTTTGACTGAGCATTGAGTGGGATATATGATACATGGTTTTTCATATGTTACAGTATTTTCCACTTTCTACAACCAGGAATAAAAGACGCAGATAGGTCAGTGTCATTTGCATGCAAATGGTTATACCCATTAATCATTTTTCAGAAGGATCAGTAATCAGTGGTAAAACTTCCTGCTGGTCTCAACATTGCCAGAGACATAGTGGCTCTGTGTCCCCCAGCGTCCATCTTCTCTTTCACTTGTCCCAAGCTAGCCATGTGCTAGCTGTTGAATCAGTAAATTTTAACCAAGGAAATGCTAAACCAGGAACCATTTCTGCTGGGTCCTTCTCAGGGCACACTGCCCTGATCAAGATACCAGGGTCCATGCATGCATCAGAAAGAAGTTCTCATTAGCAAATGCCTCCTTACAGATGGACTTGTCCCCAGTACTATTTTTGTGCTTGAAATCCGACTCAGGGCATTTTGACAAACAATTTGGAGTTGGGGATGTATTTTGTCTTGCTTGAAAATTTAACTCTCGGACTCATTGCTCATAAAAATTGCCAAGTAGCATGTGAAACCCATATTCTTGGGTCACCCCAGAATCTTATGCCCTCCCTGCCTAGGACTGTTAGGGATGTAACTAAGTAAAATTTGATAAGAGTAACAATAAGTTCAAGGGCTGAGTTAAAGTTAAAGATTGAAAATGGATTACATCTCTTAAACATGTTACTTTGTAATAAAAAGTGACATATAAGGGCTTAAATTATGAAGCTTCTCTTTATTTTGAGACATCTACAAAAAGGTATATGAGGATACAGCCCAGAAGCTTATATAAAACCATACCTAATAAACTAGGACTGGAACTATAAAGTGTACAAATTTTATTTCTATTTTATTAATTTTGTTTTGAAATAGTTTATTTCAAGTTTAGAGTCTTTTTGGACTAATTGAATTTCTAGAAAAGTATAAAAATTAAATAATAGACTTTTGTTTGTTATTCTTTCTGATATAAATGTGAATTCTTATGGCATTCCCCATCTTCAACTGGTTATTAATTGTAATTTAGAATTTTCTTTGAGATAAATATTTTCATGTATATTAAGAAATTATCTTCTTACTAACTTAAAATTATTAATGAATTTTATTGTTTATTTCCCCATCTAAAGAGAATTTCTTAACTTTTTGAATTATTAAAATGATAGATATTTAATAACTTTTCTAAAATTAAATGAAATTTGACTTTCCATGCCAAATTTACTTTGCTACAAATGTATTACAATTTTTTTACTGTCACAAAATTAATATATAGTCTTAAGTGTTACATTCTTTTTTAATTTCCCCAATACATTATTTTTTTTCTACTATACAGCATGGTGACCTAGTTACGCATACATGTATACATTCTTTTTTCTCCCATTATCATGTTCCATCAAAAGTGACTAGACATAGTTCTCAGTGCTACACAGCAGGATCTCATTGCTAATCCATTCCAAAGGCAGTAGTCTGAATCTCTTAACCCCAAGCTCCCAACCCATCCCACTCCCTCCCATTCCCCCTTGGCAACCACAAGTCTATTCTCCAAGTCCATGATTTTCTTTTCTGTGGAAAGGTTCATTTTAGCCACATATTAGATTCCAGATGTAGGTGATATCATATGGTATTTGTCTTTCTTTTTCTGGATAACTTTACTCAGTATGAGAGTCTCTAGTTCCATCCATAAGGGTTGCTGCAAATGGCATTATTTTTTCTTTTTATGGCTGAGTAGTATTCCATTGTGTACATATACCATATCTTCCTAATCCAATCATCTGTTGATGGACATTTGGGTTGTTTCCATGTCCTGGCTATTGTGAATAGTGCTGCAATGAACATGAAGGTGCATGTGTCTTTTTTAAGGAAAATTTTGTCTGGATATATGCCCAAGAGTGGGATTGCTGGGTCACATGGTAGTTCTACGTATATTTTTCTAAGGTACCTCCATACTGTTCTCCATAGTGTTTGTACCATAGTGGTTGTACATTCCCACCAACAGCGCAGGAGGGCTCGCTTTCCTCCACACCCCCTCCAGCATTTTTAATTCGTGGACTTATTAATAATGGCCATTCTGACTGGCGTGAGGTGGTATCTCATGGTGGTTTTGATTTGCATTTCTCTAATAATCAGGGATGTTGAGTATTTTTTCATGTGTTTGTTGGCCATCCGTATATCTTCTTTGGAGAAATGTCTCTTAAAGTCTTTTGCCCATTTTTCCATTGGGTTGTTGGCTTTTTTGCTGTTGAGTTGTATAAGTTGTTTGTCTATTTTAGAGATTAGGCCCTTGTCAGTTCCATCATTTGAAACTA
Source organism: Phacochoerus africanus (assembly GCF_016906955.1). Taxonomy (NCBI): domain Eukaryota; kingdom Metazoa; phylum Chordata; class Mammalia; order Artiodactyla; family Suidae; genus Phacochoerus; species Phacochoerus africanus. The sequence continues at coordinate 88,786,996 of NC_062553.1, forward strand.
TTTTCTCCCATTCTGTAAGTTGTCTTTTTGTTTTCATTTTGGTTTCCTTTGCTGTGCAAAAGCATGTCAGTTTGATGAGGTCCCATTGGTTTGTTTTTGTTTTTATTTCTGTTGCTTCGGGAGACTGACCTGAGAAAACATTCATAAGGTTGATGTCAGAGAATGTTTTGCCTATGTTGTCTTCCAGGAGTTTGATGGCATCTTTTCTTACATTTAAGTCTTTAAGCCATTCTGAGTTTATTTTCATGCATGGTGTGAGGGTGTGTTCCAGTTTCATTGATGTGTATGTAGCTGTCCAGTTTTCCCAGCAGTACCTGCTGAAAAGACTGTCTTTTTCCCATTTTATAGTCTTGGCTCCTTTGTCAAAGATTAATTGACCCTAGGTGTCTGAGTTTATTTCCGGGTTCTCTATTCTGTTCCATTGGTCTGTATGTCTGTTTTGGTACCAGTACTACACTGTCTTGATTACTTTGGCTCTGTAATATTGCCTGAAGTCTTGGAGAGTTATGCCTCCTGCTTGGTTTTTGTTCCTCAGGATTGCTTTGGCAATTCTGGCTCTTTTGTGGTTCCATATAAATCTTTGGATTGTTTGTTCTAATTCTGTGAAAAATGTCATGGGTAATTTGATAGGGATTGCATTGAATCTGTAGATTGCTTTGGGTAGTATGGCCATTTTTACAATATTAATTTTTCCAACCCAGGAGCATGGAATATCTTTTCATTTCTTTACATCTTCTTTCATTTCCTTGATCAATTTTTTATAGTTCTCAGCATTTAAGTCTTTTACCTCTTTGGTCAGGTGTATTCCCAGGTATTTGATTTTTTGGGGTGCAATTTTAAAAGGTACTATAGTGTTACATTCTTTTTTTTCACATTCATTTGTTTATGTATTGGCCATGGCTGGTTTAGTTAAGTGTAATTTTCTTATAAGGATTACTTTGCTCAATACAATAAATTGACAAATTTAATACATTTTTATTTTGGAATGCTATATATATACTAACACCAGATAATCTTGGTTGAAGGGAGCCTGCCTGGGCACTGTAGAATGTTAAACAGCATCAAAGATCTCTACCCATTTGATGTCAGCAGAAGACTCCTACCTCCTCTGGCCTCCCCCCAACCTTGCTCCATAATTGTGTCAAGCCTATGTTTCTAGACATTGCCCAGTGACCAAATGATGAGGGCTGAAGGGGGTGATCCATGGATGAGAATCACTGTGCTTCAATGACCTTTATGGGAATCAAAATAAAAAAACTGGGGGTCTTTGTGTTTTGTTATGTAATTCACATAACATTCAATTCATATGTTTAAAGTTTTCAGTACATTTTTTTTTTTTTTTAGCTATTTCTTGGGCCGCTCCCGCCGCATACGGAGGTTCCCAGGCTAGGGGTTGAATCGGAGCTGCAGCCACCGGCCTATGCCAGAGCCACAGCAACGCGGGATCCGAGCCGCGTCTGCAACCTACACCACAGCTCTCGGCAATGCCGGATCGTTAACCCACTGAGCAAGGGCAGGGACCAAACCCGCAACCTCATGGTTCCTAGTTGGATTCATTAACCACTGTGCCACGACGGGAACTCCAGTACAGTTTTTAGTATATTCACAGAGTTGTTTGTGTACCCATCATCACTATCTAATTTTAGAATATTTTTAAAACTTTATAAACACAAACCCCATACCATCTAACAGACCCAATTCTTTCCTTCCCCTAATCAGACAACAACTAATCTACTTTCTATCTGTGTGGACATTTCATATAATGTGTACTTTTTGGTAAGTGAATACTTTGATGTAGCATAATGGTTTCAAGGTTCATCCATGCTGCAGCATGTATCAGTATGTCATTCCTTTTTTATTGTCAAATAATATCACTTGTATGTGTATTTTGTTTATCCACTCATCAGTTGATAGATATTTGTATTATTTCCATGTCTTGACTATTGTGAATAATGTTGCTGTGAACATTTATGTACAAGTTTTTGTGTAAACATGTTTTCATTTCTCTTTGATATACATACCAACAAACAGAATTGCTGGTCATAGGGTAATTCAATGTTTTACATTTGGCAGAACTGGCATACCGCTCTCCAAAGTGGCTGCATCACCTTACCATCCCACAGCAATGTCTGAGGGTTACAAGTTCTTCATATCCTTGTCAACACTTGTCATTGTCAGTATATTTTATTTTAGCCATCCTAGTGGGTACGAAAGTAGTAAGTCACTGTTTATGTTTGTCTTATGGCTAATGATGCTAAAGATTTCTTGGTATCATATTACTTAGCTATTTGTATATCTTTTTTTTTTGAGAAAATGTCTATTGTCTTTTTTTCTCTATTTTTTAAGTTAGGTTGTCTTTTTATTACTACATTATAAAAATTCTTTCTATGTACTAAGTACATGACCCGTATTTTTATATGGGCTATATATCATACTATTTACAACTATTTTTTCCCATCCTGTGGATTCTGGTAATAAAGAGTCTGGCTCCATTTTTGGTATTTCAATTCCTGGTAGCTTTTAAGCACTACTCATCTGAATTCCCCTTCTACCTCACAGCTGAGTAGGCTGATAAGAAAGTCTGAGTTCTCATTACTTTCATACTAGAGAGAAGATTAAACCATGCATAGGAACATTCAGCCCAGGCCTGTCCCATAAGAACTGTAAAAATCTGAAATCAGTCTCTTATATTGGTTCTTTCAAGCCATTTTTGTACCTGCTCAAAAGTCATCTTGCTCACTCAGAAAACTTCATCATATGAAAATAAGTATTTTTGGAAGAGGAGTGTTTCTATTTTAGAGGAGTAGTCAAATAACTATCTCTTTACTATCTCAATAGTGTCCTTTGAGCCAAAAAATTTTTATAATTTTGACCAAGTCCAATTTATTTACTTTTTTTTTGGTCATCTGTCCTTCTGCCATCATTCATGAGAAGGCTCTAGATAACCTAAGCTCATGAAAGGTTACTCCTATTTTTTCTTGTAAGAGCTTTATAGCTTTATCACTTTAGTCTATAATTCATTTTGAGCTAATTTCTGCATATGACGTGAAAGAAGGACCCAACTTTATTCTTTGGCATACAGATATCCAATTGTCCTAATACTGCCTGTTGAAAAGACTATTCTTTTCCCTTTTGAATTGACTTGCCACACTTGTTAAAAATCAACTGCCCAAAGTGTAAAAGTTTATTTTTGGACTTACATTTCTGTCCCATTCATCTACCCTTATGCCAGTATGAGATTATTTTGATTAGTGTAGCTTTGTAGAGTGTTTTAACATTTAAAAAGTAAGTCTATCTTACTCTTATTCAAAGTTTTGGTTATCTTAATCCTTCCATTTCCATATGGACTTCAAGAATAGCTTTTCAATTTCTGTAAAAAGAAATCTGGAATTTTGATAGGGGTTATACTGAATGAAAAGATCCATTTGGAGAATATAGTCATATTAACAATATTAACTTATAAATAGGTGAACATGGGAAATTTCCCCATGTATTTATGTCTTCTTTAATTTCCTGCAACAACATTTGTAGTGTTCAGTGTACAAGTCTTGCATATCTTTTGCTAAATTTATTTTTATTATTTTCTCTTTGATGCTATTGTAGATAAAAATGTTTTCCTTTTCAAGCTTTATTGAGGTATAGTTAGAAAGTGTTTTCCTATGTGTCTGGACTGTTCATTGCTACACATGCAACTGATTTTTTGTTTGTTTATTGATATTTTATCTCCCAATCTTGATGAATTTCTTAATTTTAGTAGTTCATTTGTTCATGCCTTGTGTATTTTCCATACAAAATATAATGCTATCTATAGCTAGAGATTGTTTTACTTTTCCTTTTCAAGTATAGATGCCTCAGGTTTTATTTTTCTGACTAATTATCCTCCCTACATCCTCCAGTACAATATTGAGTATAAGTGATGATGCCATATATTCTTATATTATTCCTTATCTTAGGTAAAAAGCTTTTAGTCTTTTATCATTAAATATGATGTCATCTGTGGTATCTCATAGATGTTTTTTATCAAGTTGAGGAAATTTCCTTCCATTTCTAGTTTGTTGAATGTTTTATCATGAAAAATGCTTGGATTTTGTCAAATGTTTCTGCATCTTGTGAGATAATTATGTGGTTTTTGTTTTAATTCTATCAATATGGTATAGTGCATTGATTAATTTTCAAATGTTAAACCAACCTTGCCTTCTAGGCATAAATCCCACCTGGTCATACTGTTTAATCGTCTTTGTGTAAGTAAGATTCTGCTTGATAATATTTTTGTGAGAATTTTTCATTTATGTTCTTTTGTTGTTGTTGTTGTTGTTGTTTTTGTCTTTCTAGGGCTGCACCCACAGCATATGGAGGTTTCCAGGCTTGGGGTCAAATCGGAGCTGTAGCCACTGGCCTACACCAGAGCCACAGCAATGCAGGATCCGAGCTGCATCTGTGACCTACACCACAGCTCACAGTAATGCTGGATCCTTAATCCAATGAGCAAGGCCAGGGATCAAACCCGCATCCTCATTGATGCTAATCAGGTTCTTTAATGACTGAGCCACGACAGGGAACTCCTGCATTTATGTTCTTAAGGGATGTAGCTCTGTTGTTTACTTACATTGTAATAGCAGTGTCTGGTTTTGGTAACAGGCTAGAAGTGACCCTGGAGAATGAATTAGAAAGTGAGTTTCCCTCTTCTTTATTTTGACAGAGGATGTGAAGGATTAATATCAATTCTTTAGAGGATTAGTAGAATCCAAAAGTGAGCAATCTGGTCCTTGGCTTTTCTTTGGGGAATTTTTTTTAAATGACCAAGTCAATATATTTACTTGTTCTATAGGGTCTATTCAGATTTTCTACTTTTTGAGACAGTTTTAGTAGTTTATATTTTTCTAGGTATTTGTTCCCTCTGGGTTGTCTAATTTGTTTGAATGCAGTTGCTTTAAAATTACCCTATAGATCTTTTTATTTCTTTAAGGTCAGTAATAATATTTCTCATTACTAATTTTACTAATTTGAATATTCTCTCTTCTTGGTCAATTTAAATAAAAGTTGGTTACTGTTTTTTTAAAAAACTGACTTTCTAGGGATATGTATTCTTTTTGCATAGCTGATACTTTTTTGATAAAAATTTGACTAATTCAAATAATGATAGTGGAAACTCTGGAAATAGCTGTCCCCTTGGGTTTGCTTGTTACTATTTTGTTGTTGTTGTTGTTGTTCTTGCTATTTGTTTTTGATGACTTTTCAGGAAAAATTCTATAAAAACTGCATTTTTTTCCATAGGCTGCCACTGAATTCTCTGCTCAGTTAGCTTAGTTGTCAGCTAATAATTGAATAGAAATTTCCTTAAATACCTTTGAAGAAATAAGGTCCCCCTCCTTTTCTCTGTGCTTATGATAGGACATACTTTGATTGCTCTGGCAGATTCAGATCTCCTGTGGTATATATTTCCTTCTTATACAGGGACTTAATAGTCAGCCAGAGTGAGAGATTAAGGCATTCTCATATCTCTCATAGACATCTACACAGCACTGAACATGCAAGTGACTATCTATATTCTCAAAAATATTTGGAAAGTTTTCAAAACCCCATATTGACATCTCATTTGCCAGATTTTCCTAATTTTGCTGTTTGCTCAACCTTGTTTCACTGCCTCAAGCAGCTGCAATTTTAAATAATTACTGTTGATTATTTTTGACAAACACCTGGGGATAGGGTTTTTCTTCCTGAATGAACTGGGAATCAGTTCAAATAAAGACAGGCTGTATAAGTGAGACTTTTCCAGGCAACTGCCAGACAGGTCAGATAGTAAGAGTTCTCTGAGGTTAAGTCTTTCTAAACAGACCTAATCCACTTTTGCATCGTTATGGCTCCTAGGCTGCTGGTTTTCACTACTGTCCTCATGATGCTATTGATTTTCAAAGCTATCTCAGAGCTGGGGGAAGGTGATTGGAAAAAGGACAAGTTAATATGCTATGAAACTGTCCGTTTTTATATGGGATCCAAACCTTTTATTGACCAAATCTCTTCACAGTGCTGCAAGTCTGTGTAATTTCCAGAGTACAGAAAAAGTTCATTTGAAGAGTTTTGTCATTGTAATTTTTTTATAAAGTGGCAGATTTTCTGAGGTTCTTACTATAATTTTGTAAATGGTTCCTCTCTTTTAAAAAAAGAATTTAGAAAAAAGAATTTTTATAAAGAATTTAGAAATTTTATATATTTCTAGAAATCATGTAACATTAAGAATTTTCATATTACTAGGATATAACATTTTTAATATTATTTTTATCTAATAGAATATTGTATTTTTATATTTTCTGATTATGCTTTTTTCCCCCATGAAGTTCAATATTTTAATCTTTCTTTTGGATATATTTTTTTCTTATAAATTATTGTGTATTACTTTCAATCTTACCCTTTATTAATTTACTCTTGCCTTTTGTTTTTAATTTAATTATTAGTTTAATTACTTCTGATTAAATAAAGATGGCTCTATTCACAGGAGAGTATATGAACAGAGTAACTGTTCTTTTCTTCTTCCTCAGTGATAGATCCTTGAATATTAATTGAATGTATACAGCTGAGAATAAGGACAAAAATTTCCATCTATTTTTACAACTCTGTTGTTCCAGTGGAAATAGCTTATGAAATTTCTGGGTTGTGCCTCTAAAGAAACTGTTGTCTTTCTTCCTACCTTTTTTACTCACTTATTTTCTGCAAAGCAAACATAGTAGCTGATGCTAGAACAAACATATTGGAGCCACATGCTGGAAGGTTACTGATTATCCTCAAGTTTCTATACTAATTATGGGTTACTTATTTTCAGGATTTTTAATGGGAAAAAAGATAAAATTCCACCTTGTTTAAACTACTGATGTTATAGAGGTTCTGTTGGTTACAGATGAAAATAATCCTAACAGAAACAATTCAGAAGTATTGGTTTGATTAAATCCTATATATATAATGTAGTGTTACTTTTATTACTTTATAAGAAATCTCATTTCTATATGATTTTATAATTTACACAGCTATTATTTAGAAAATTCTCATTTCATTAAAATTAAAAATGACTCTGGGTTTAGTTTTTATAATTTATTTGTATTTTTTTTCTGTGTGACAAGTAAAAGTTCTACTTCTTGAAGCATATTACGGACATTTTGGTATACTAGTAAAAGGGCACATAAAATAAATACATCATATAGGGAGAAAATTCCACTTGTGGAAATGGTCATCTAAGGAGATCTGTGGGCTGCTCTCCAGTGAAATAGTAACTGGAGAAAATTATATTAAAAACAACCATTTAGTGTCTCCGAAAGTTGTCCCGAAGATGTACAGCAAATGGATATATATTTATTTTAAAAATCTAAATCTTGTAAGTACAGTGAGTATCAGCAGCACTTGAGCCACAACCTGTTTCTTGTTCCACCACTGCCCTCAGCTTAGCATGATGAAAGCTTCAGTTTGAACAGATATTATTAGAAGATAAGGTTACTTCTTTCTGCACAGTCCAAGTCAAGAACTACAGTACTTCCCGAAGAGAAGAGGGCCACCACAAATTCTTCTCTCACCTCTGTGTTGCAGAGAGTAAATTTCAGGTGAATGCAGTCATTAGGCTTGGGTCCCTTCTTCCACCAGTCCCTGACAAGTAGGTGTAAGCTATAGTTGAGGCCTGGGGGCTGATAATACTCTTTACATTTGCTGTCAGTTCAAAGTGTGCCAGGAAAACTCAGTGGGGGAAAGAATAGGTTTTCAGTAAATGGTACTGGCACAACTGGTTATCACATGCAGAAGAGTGAGGTTAGAGCCATCCTCCAAACTATGTATAAAAATTAACTCAAAGCAGATCATAGCCTAAATGTCATTGTTAAAGCTATAAAGCTCAGAAGACAGCATAGGAGAAAATGTGTGACTCTGGATTAGAGGTGGTTTATCAGATATGAAACCAAAAGCAAAAGTGACAAAAGAAAAAATGGATAAAATATACTTCATCAAAATGAAAGACTTTTGTCCTTCAAAGGACCTATCAAGAAAGTAAAAACAGTTCATGGAATAGGAAAAAATATGTGCAAATCATATATGTGATAAGAAAATTGTATCCAGATTATGTAAAGAACTTATCCTATTCAATAATAAAAATTCAAATAATCTGATTAACATGAGCAAAGTATAGAAAAAAGATATTTCTTCAAAGATAAACACATGCAAAGATTCTTAATAAAAAATGCTCCAGTGTTATTAAAGCAATGCAAATCAAAACAATAGTCAGATACTATTTCACATACCCTTGGATCACTGAAATAAAAAAGTGATTAAATCTTGATGAGAATGTGGGAAAATTAAATATTTGGTAATTAAATGGAATGAAATACTGAGAATATGCCACAATATGGATTTACCTTGCAAATATGCCAATTGAAAAGAGCCAACCACAAAAAAAAGAGAAGCCACATAGTGTATAATTCCATTTATACGAAGTGAAGAATGAGCAAATATATATGAAAAGTAGATTACTGATTACCTGGAAATGAACATGTTGTCATTAATCACAATGAACATGTTGTCTGAAAGAACATATAACTTTGCTGTTTAAACTACTGAGATATTTTGGAGATATTTGTTGTTTCAGCCAAAACAAGCCTATCCTGACTAATAAATTGGATATGATTATCTTTTAGAATTATCTCTAAAAGATACTTCTACTGAAGTACCACCTATTGATTTAAATTCTTTTTAATTTTGGAGACTCAATTTTTTTAAATTGTCAATGAGTAATGTGGAAAATAGAAAATTAATTATCCAACAGTCTCACTCCTGGGCATATATCTGGACAAAACTTTCATTGAAAAAGATACATGTACCCATATGTTCATGGCAGCACTATTAACAATAGCCAAGACATGGGAACAACCCAAATGTCCATCAACAAATGAATGGATTAAGAAGATGTGGTATATATACACAATGGAATACTACCCAGCCATAGAAAGAAAAAAATAATGCCATTTGTGGCAACATGGATGGAATTAGAGACTCCCATACTGAGTGAAGTAAGTCAGAAAGAGAAAGACAAATACCATATGGTATCACTTATAACTGGAATCTAATAAATGGCACAAATGAACCTTTCTACAGAAAATAAATAAACTCAGGGACTTGGAGAACAGACTTGTGGTTGCCAAGGGGGAGGTGGAAGCAGTGGGATGGACTGGGAGTTTGGGGCTAGCAGATTCCAGTATTAATGTAAATATATGACCAAGTGTATATCATTGTACAGAATCACAATATGCAGCAAAAAATTAGTAAACATGATTCTACCAAAGAAATTGATCAGTATCTCTCTTACATAAAGTTTTAGGTAAATGTGAATATAATTTCCATGAGAGGTGAATTAGGGTTATCTGGAGAAACAGAATCAATAGAAAAAAAATCTTTATCAGTTGACCCTTGAAAAACATTGGTTTGAATGGACATATCCACTTACATGTGAATTTTTTTCTCTAACTATGTGCATCATCTGTGTTTCTTTGAAAGCACAGATCCGGAATCACAGACAGGGAGGGCTGACTATGAAGTTATACACAGATTTTTGACTGTACGGAGAGTTAGCACCCCTCACCCCTCAATGTTCAAGTGTCACCTTGTATTTATTATAAGACATTTGCTCCTACAAATATGGAGACTGAGGTCCCAAGACCTGCACTCAGGAGAGAACCTGAAGGCCTGAGAACCAGGAGAGCCAGTGGTGTAAGTTCAAGTCCAAAAGCCAACAGGCTCAAGGCCTAAGAAAAGCAAATATTATAGTCCAAGTCCAAAGGCCAGAAAAGAACAATGTCCTAGACCAACCAGTCAGGCAAAAGGAATTTCCTCTTATTCAGCCTTTTTGTTCTAGCCATGCCTTCAATTGATTGGATGTTTGGTTATTATTTTTTAAGTATTTTTGTTCCACTGTTTCTGAAATTCCAATCACACAAATGTTAGACTACATAGTACAGTCTCATGGGCCATTGAGTTTTGTGTAATCCTTGTAATCATACTGTATTATTATAGTAAATAATGAGTAGTACTAGTAATTAATATTTCTTTATGTGCTTAAGTTTGGATAGTTTCTGCTTATATGTCTGCAGGTCACTGATATTCTCTTTTGCAGAGTCTAATTATAAGGTTACTGTAACTCTTCTGAAATTCCTCACTGTTTAACTGATTATATCTACCTTTTTCTAGATATTTTAAACATATTTATCATAGTTATTAAATATCATTGTCTGCTCATTTAGATGTCAAGATCCCCTTCAGATCAGCTTCTATTGATTATCAGTCATATTTTCCTGCTTTTTTATGTAACAAAAATATTATTTACCTCTGGAAACTGGATGATATGCTGCAAAGACACTGTATTTTTTCCCTAAAGAAAATTGAATTCTGTACTATGAAACAATTAAATTACTAATCAATAGAAGATTGATTGTAGGGTTTATTAGCTAAGCAGACCAATTTCAGTTTTGTACCTTAAAATAGGGAATGACCCTGAGCCCTTGGATGTTTCTTATTCTGAATATTTCCTTTCTGGGGTATCAGTGTTTATCAGACTTCCCTAACTTGCTGGGACTTGGTAAGATCTACGAACTGCATCCCAGGTACTGGGAAACTGCTAAAAATCTCTCTTTACCCTTTTGGCTTCCAGATAATGCTTTCTGTTGGATTCTTGAGAATATCTTTCTGTGCATACTCAGACTGAGTCAGCTAAAAATTTGATGGATATTTATATGCAGATATTAGGATTATTCTATCTGTAGTTGACTCCTTTCTGAGATTGTCCATTGCCATTTTCATTTCTAGAAGGACCATTATCAAACTTTTGACAATGCTTTAGCCCTTTGAGACTTTAGCTCTTTCATCCAGGTACCATAAAAAGCTAGGCAGTGATTTCATGGCTCTGGACCTCAATCAGTATGATTCTCATTTCCTCAGATGAGCCACATCCCTTCATTTCTGCTACATTTTGTTTGCTGTCAAATAACTTTCAAGAACTGTCTTTATATTTTTCTTCCAGGATTTTCATTATTACCATCAAGAAATTTAGTGCTAGATAGGCTGAAATTCTATTACTTAACTAAAATTGCAAACTTTTTTTAAATTAAGAAGCAATTATCTGGTTGAAGAGTTTCATTTCGTTTCCCGCCCCCTCCCCCTTTGGCTGCACTCATGACATGCGGAAGTTCCTGGGCAAGGGATCAAATCCTAGCCATAGCAGTGACAACTGTAGGATTCTTAACCCATTGAGCCACAAGGGAACTCTTGAAGAGTTATTTAAGTACAGTAACATAAAATAATATTTTAAAGAATTGAGTCTAATATGATACCATAATCAAGGCAATAAAAGAAAAAACATATTTTTGAACTTTATCAAAATTAAAAAGTTTGGTATATCAAAGGACATTATCCAAAGAGTAGAAAAAACAACCCACAGAATGGGAAAAAACATTTGCAAACCACATATCTGATAAGTGAGTAATATCTAGGATATAAAAGAACTCCTACAACTCAGCAACCTAATTCAAAAATGGACAAAGGATTTAAATAGACATTTTTCCCCAGAGAAAATATACAAATGGTCAAGCACATGAAAAGCTGCTTAACATCAGCAGTTATTAGGGGAATGAAGATCAAAACTACAGTGTGAGATACTGTTTCACGTTCATTAGAATGGCTATAAACAATCAAAAAACGGAAAATAACAACCGTTGGCATGGGTGTGAAGAAATTGAAACCTCATACATAGCTGGTAGGGTTGTAAAATTGTTTAGTCCCTGTGGAAAACAACTTGGAAGTTCTTTGAAATTTAACATAAGTTCCACATGACCTAGTAATTTCATCCTCATTATATACCCAAAAGAATTGAGGGCAGAGTCTCAAATAGATACTTGCACACCAATGTTCATAGCATCATCATTCATAACAACTAAAAAGTGGAAATAACCAAAAAGTTTAGCAGTAGATAAACTGATAAACAAAATGTGACATATAATTACAATGGAATATTATTCAGCCATAAAAAGCAATACAATTCTGGTACATATTACATAAGGGGGAAGCTGACAAACATTATAAGTGAAATTAATTTGGCTTGAAAGGACAGATATTGTATGATTTCACTTACGTGAGGTCCCTAAAATAGGCAGATTGATAGAAACAGAAAATGGAGATTTGCTAGACTAGGAGGAGGGGAAAATGGAGAGTTATTATTTAATGAGTATAGAGTTTCTGTTTAGAATGATGAATAATTTCTCAAAATCAATAATGGTGATAGGTATATAACATTGTGAATGTACTTGATCCCACTTAAAATATTTAAAACGGTAAATTTTTATTATGTATATGTTACCACAATGAAAAAAATCAAAATTACCCTTAAAATGTAAGGATGTGTTACAAGTGAGGATTTTCAATGGCAGTTGAAGAAATTCAGTAGATTTTCCAACAAAGAAACCATTCTAATAAGTAATTTGAAAACCAACTAAAACCAACCATCTTGTGACAGAAAATAAATGAGATATACTTGATATGTCTTTTAGCTCCAACTATGTTTTAAATTCTTATAAGCATAGTATGTGTCTTATACTGACTCATCATTCATATTGACTAGGAACCATGAGGTTGTGGGTTCGGTCCCTGCCCTTGCTCAGTGGGTTAACGATCCGGCGTTGCCGTGAGCTGTGGTGTAGGTTGCAGACGCGGCTCGGATCCCGCGTTGCTGTGGCTCTGGCGTAGGCCGGTGGCTACAGCTCCGATTCAACCCCTAGTCTGGGAACCTCCATATGCCATCGGGAGCGGCCCAAGAAATAGCAACAACAACAACAACAACAATAACAACAACAACAACAAAAAGACAAAAAAAAAAGTTTCATTTTAATGCTTCCATTATACATATGATTTCTTTTTGCCCTTCACATAAACTCACATTCAGTAAGACTCCCTCCTCACGGATTTACCTATGTTTTGACAGGTTTTAGAGTAGTGTTTGTCTTCTGCAATTGTGACTCATTCATTTAGCTATAAAATAAGTGTTTTTTCTCCTAAGTTATTCATCCTCTTCTTGTATTATTTTATGTGAATAGTTTTGTGAGGCATATGGTTGATTAAGGCTTACTGAGGACAACGTTTTATGATTGATTCTCTTCATCCTTGGTAACTGCTCTGGTAACACAACTTATCCAACTCTTTGCCTGCTCATTTCCCAGCAATCCTCAACTACTAGCGGCATTTGTTTCCATCCAGTCTCTTGTGGTGGCTTAAAGATAATTTTTGGTTGTGTGAATAAGTCATATATTTTGAAATTTATCCTATAATATAGTCTTTTTCTCAATTTTATTATGAAATGAAATAGATGTATTTAAAAGACGTTTAGCAGTTGTGCACTTCAGAAGTAAGTCAAATTTATATGATAGAGTCCACAAGGGGTGTTGCATATCTGGAAATGTTTTCTTAGCTATTGTCACTATACATATTTTTTTCTGTTAGTGGCTCTGTGTTCAAGTATCTCAGTTTTCATTCTTAGGGAACCTCTTTCCATTAAACATATATCTCTTCTTCTTTTTCATGTAATTCCACTTTGACTTTGATCCACAACAACCTATTATTTCCTAACAATAAACTTATTCTTTGGAGAAGTGTTTCTATACCCTTTGGATTTTTTTTTTAATCCAAGGCTATTTTCTCATTCTTTAATTCCTCAAATATCCTGTAATATTCATTATACTTTTAGGTTTGAAGAATATGAAAAATAATCACTAATATTTACAGTTGCCAAATTTTGCTAATGAAAATATAAGACAAAATTCCCATTGCAGCTCAGGAGGTTAAGAACCTAATGTTGTCTCAGTGAGGATGTGTTTGATCCGTGGCCTTGCTCACTTGGGTTAAGTATCTGGTATCGCCACAAGCTTCAGTGTAGGTCGCAGATACAGCTGCAGTTCCAGTTGGACTCCTGGGCTGAGAACTTCCATATGGCATAAGTGTGGACATAAAAGAAAGCAAGAGAGAAAGCAAGAGAGAAAGAAACAGAGAAAGCGAGAAAGAAAATAATATGACACCGTGTTAAATTAGAATCTCAGATAATCAACAAATACTTGCTTTTAATATAAGTATGTTCCATGCAATATTTGGGGAATACTTATATTAAAATTTTTGTTTTTGGAAATTTGAAATGAATATTAACTGAGTATCCTGTATTTAATCTGGCAAGCCTGCTGATGTCATACCCAAGATAAGGGTAATTTTATTTTCTCTTGGGGTGATAATTTTTTAGAAAGCTTTGATTTCTAAATTCCAAATTCATTCATATTTGATTACTGTCTGATTAAAAACTCTATAGCAAACTCTTAAAACATTTTATTTATTTATTCATTCCTTCATTCATTTTTGGTTTCCCTGTGACACATGGAAGATCCTGGGCCAGGGATTGAATCCAAGTCACACAAGCGACTGTGGCAGTGTGGGATCCTTAACCCACTGTGCTGGGTCAGGGATTGAACCTGTATCCCATTCCTCCAGGGATGTTGCTGATCCCTTGCACCACAGTGGGAACTCCTTAAAACATTTAAAAAGATCTGTTAAATATTGTCATTAGAACATTTCCTGAGTTTCTCAATGAGCAAATCAAAGTTCTTTTAAAAATTAGCAGTTGTATATATTTTAATGGAATTAAAATGCAGAAACAAAGAAATGTGAAATCATAACTTTCACCTAGATTTATTTAATTTCCTATAAACTAAATACAAATATGTTTCCAGTTTGAAAATAATGGAACAAAATCTGCAAACATTTTTATAGGGCTACATTGTTTTTAGGAAAAAAAAAACATATTTTTGTCATGAAAATTAAGACCTATATGCACATCAATTTTGAAACAGCTTTTTTTCCAAATTTGTCTTTGAGAGCTAAAAATAACAGCTTCATAGCTTATATCATGTACTCTAAACATGTACAGCCTACAGCACTATTTTACAGCTGAATTTTAAGCCCCTGTGAAATGGGGTTTCTAATGGAAATGCTGACAGACTGCTAGCTGCAGGGACATCAGCAGGCACCATTATAATAAATGGGTCTGAGGGAGACATGATACAGGCCCACAGGTAATTAATGGCAGGAGTAAAATAAAATATAGGCACACTATCCCACTGAGAGCATGACGCAATGGGAGAAACTTGTAATAAAACACAAAGAATGTCTTTAGCAAAGAACCTTCAGGAAAGACTTGTAAAATAAATTGTGAACTGGGACTGTAGCTATAAGCAGTCATTGCATATTCCTTTGTAATTAGGATTTTTAAAAAACACACTATAAAAATCTTTTTGGCTAAACAAAATTACTCTGTGGAATGGATTGTGAAGTCAATGAAATATAAACTCAACTACTCAAGCAGCTAATAATAACCAACCCTTTCCATTTGGAAAGTCTCACTATAAAAAGTCCAAGATTATGACTCCATTTTGCAGAAGAATTTGTTGTAATATTCTTAAACTCTGGAGACCAAAAAGGTCCTAAGTACTTTAGGTCATAATTCTCCTTGACCTCTGAAATCCATAGTAACTTTTGGTTCATTTTTTTTTTCTTAATTAGAGGATAGCTTATATCAACTTAAGTGACTGAAATCAACTTTAACTTCTCTACATAGGACTTTAACTCAGTGGTTTTCTTCCAGAGAGTCAGTGTTTGTCGGTGTACATGTATTTCTTTCCAGGCTAAAATGTGTCTTAGAAGATAGAATGTGTAGATTATGACACTACTGTGCAATTGGAAGGATATATAGTGGGGTGTGTGGTAAGTGGGGGAGGACAGTAAAAAAAAAAATAAAGGAAAGAAGGAAAGAGGAAAGGAGAAAAGGAATAAAGAAAGAAAATGAATTACCATGACAAATTATTGACCTAAAATTTTTAAAAGTTTTCCATAAATCCTCTATCTTGTTTCCTGGCCTCAGGGTGGCAGTAAATTAATCCTATATGTTTAATGAGATGACTGAGGCCCCAGAAGTATGGATGTCTTGCCAAGATCTCACTGCTGCCAAGAAACTGGAGGAGTAATGACAAATATCAACCACTTCCTCCTGCTAAAGCTTTTTCCATTTTAATACATTGCCCTGTAATTTCAGAAAAGAGTAAAATTTTTGCCTGATATGTAAGCATGGACTGTGGCTGAATAATTCAGATAAATTGGCTTCTTTTAGAAATAGCTACATAGATATTGAGTTATAGTTTCTTAAGCATAAAAGCATTATCAATAAAAATAAACAACCATTATGGTCTCAATAATTACTTACCAGAAAAATATTTTACCTAATGGAGAGATTTTTATATTACTTTCTTCTAGTGAAATTTGTAAAAATGCTTAAAGTTTACTACATTTTGAGAATTGGTAATTCTTTTCTTTTTTTCTCTTTCTTATTTGACCTATGAAAGCCATCACCTTGATAATGTTCTGAATCAGTCTCTGAGATAAAGAAATAATAGAATAACTTATGAAAAACTCATCAATTCTTTATTTCTGATTATACAAATATTTTTGTGAAATTTATGGATGTATATATCATTTATGTTTGTTGGTTAAGTAACAGGTATTATTTCCTTTCAATTTTTGGTCAGTAGTATAATTTTGCAGTTGGAACACTGTGATAACTAAATTGTTTTCAGATTCTTTTTTTTTTTTTTGTCTTTTCTAGGGCAGCATCCATGGCATGTGGAGGTTCCCAGGCTAGGGGTCCAATCGGAGCTGTAGCCGGCGGCCTATGCCAGAGCCACAGCAACGTGGGATCCGAGCCGAGTCTGCAACCCACACCACAGCTCACGGCAACGTCGGATCTTTAACCCACTGAACAAGGCCAGGGAACAAACTCGCAACCTCATGGTTCCTAGTCGGATTCGTTAACCACTGAGCCATGATGGGAATTCCAAATTCTTTATCTTAAAAATAAAGTGGAATATGGTGGAGCATTATTTTAAATTGCATTTTAATTGCAATTCAGACCTGTATGAATGTAAGTAAACTCCTTTAAGATGAAAAATAAATTGAATGCAGGGATCTAGGGAGAGGAGAAAGTGAGATGAGAGAATTTACAAACTCTGGTCACCTTGCACTTGGCTTTGATAATTCCATGAGGTGTCAGTCACAGAAGATAAAATCTACCCTCACTGAACTAGAAAGTATGGAACAAGGGTCAAAGGGGTATACTCTCAGTGAAAGCATAAATTAGAAGGAGGCCCACTCTACAGAGAGAGGCAGGAAGGAACCTGGTCTCTCTTTCCCAAGTGGAGGAAATTATTTCCCATGAAATAACTTCATGGAAAATTTACAAGGCAGCCTTCATGTGAATATGTAGCCCAAGTACACTGACCTTTGTGTTTCAAAACACCTTCATCCCAGTGTTTAGTTGTAAGTGATATCTGATATACAGGTTTAAAGTATTTACTATATAGTTGATGAACTTCTTATATCTCAAGGTTTTGATTTTTACACATTAGGGCACATTCGTTATAGTCCTCAGTCAGTAATCAGGGTTCTAAGCCTCCTAAGATTATCAAAGCATAGTAATAATTTGTCTTAAATTATATATAAAAATGATGTTAGCTTTTGTATTTTTATTAATATATACTAAAGTAATGGAAATCCTTTCAATTATCTGTCTAATTGGAATTTTTGTATGTAAAATGACTATTCACAATACCCATGTTTAAATTGATTGTTTACTTACTAAAACTACAGATTTTAATAAGTACTTTTATCAAGTTTATGTTTTTATTTAATTTATAAATCTGGAGTTGCTGTCAAGGCTCAGCAGTTAGCGAACCTGACTAGTATCCACAAGGACACAGGTTTGATCCTTGGCCTCGCTCAGTGGGTTAAGGATCCCGCGTCACCGTGAGCTGTGGCGTAGGTCGCAGAGCAGCTCAGATCTCGTGTTGCTGTGGCTGTGGCATAGGCTGGCAGCTACAGTTCCAATTGGACCCCTAGCCTGGGAATCTCCATATGCCGTGGGTATGGCCCTAAAAGTCAAAAAGACAAAAAAAAAATTTTTATAAATCTGATAGCTTTTATAAAAACTAGTAAAATTCATTCTTCCTTGATCACTACTAAATTAACTCAATTATTTTTACAGATTAAAATTTTAATGTATTACATCCCTTACATAATTGATTACATTTACAAATATTTTACATTTATAAATATAGTCACACATTGACATGTGAATCTCTCAAGACTTTGAATATCAAAAAGATTTACAAATCAATCAATGTCTACCAATGCACTTAAACTCACCAATTAATGTCTGGATTTTTAGCCATAAAAATTCAAATTAGCTATAAAATTCCCTTGCGGTAGCAGGTTAAGGATCTGCTCTTGTTACCACAGTGGCCCAGGTTGCTCCTGTGACTCAGGTTCAATCACTGGCCTGGTAATTCTGCATGCTGTGGGCATAGCCAGAAAAAAAAAAATTCAAGTTATGTATCTAATTATCATTTGAAAACCTAAACATTTCAAATTAAATATGAAGTCTAATATGTTAGGCTTTTCAATATATCACATTTTTTTTAAGCATTGCAAATATTTAAATGACAGAATGATCACCATGGTTAGAAAAGATTGCTAAGCTTAATAAAAAATTACTAATATTATTGTTCTAATTTGCTTCCTTATTTTTGTATTTATTTCTGTACCTTCCAGAGATTACAAACTGATTTATTATAAAAATAAAAGGATTGAAATTAAGATCTCAAACTGAGTAAAGTTTCTTGATCCCAGATTTGGCATCCAAATGCATTTATACATTTGGGTAATGGACCAAGATTCTCAATAGGTATATGGGATCTGGGCTTGATTTCTTAATAATTCCGCCTGAGCTGCACGTTAATACGGCTATTTTAGGAATATGTTTCTGTCTGTATTAAACTAATCAAAGGCTAGTGGAGACTTAAAAGTTATGCTTTTCAGCTTGAATTTTGCATTTTCATTTTTCAACTCAGTGCATAAAGTGTTCCCTGGGTAAATTTTAAGACTTATCTTCATTCTATTTTGGCTTAACCTCTTAAATTTTCAACCTTATTTGGAAGATTGAATTCTGAACCCTACAACAAAGTACAACTCATCTCCCTTCTCTTGGATTGCAGTGGATAAAATTCATAGTGAAGATCTTGGTAATAAAACTGTTGCTCAAGTAAAAAATAATTGACTTCTTGCTTCTTAATATATTTTACTTTCCCATCTAATTGACTATCCTTTTATACTTCCTTAACTAAAGTCCCAATATTGTTTAACATATTCATTTCAAAACTAGTCTAGTGAGTTATAAACCAGTGAGTGAGGGTAACCTTTTCTTTTTTTTTTTCTTGTTTACAGTTTTATAAGCCAGGAATTTGGGATAGGTCCAGCTGTTGGTTGTGGCTGTAATTATTTTCAGGCTTGACTGAGCTGGACATTTAACATAACTCACTCAGTTGACTGGCAGCTGATGCTAACTGTTGGCTGGGAGTTCAGCTAGAGCAGTCATTTGGTAAACTTAGGTGTAGCCTCTCCTTATTGTTGCTCACAGAATTGTGGCCTTAGGGTACTTGAATTTCTTACATGGGGCTCAGAGCCCCACTGTGAGTGGCCCCTTGTGTAGGTTGTAAGCTGCATTTCTTTTATGACCTAGCCCTAAAGTTACATAATTCCACTTTCTCTGTGTCCTATTGGTCAAAATGTTCACAAATTCAAGATTGATTCAAGTGGAGAGCTTAGACCCCATCTCTAAATGAGAAAACTGACAAAGATATTGTTGCCTAAAAACAATTCCATATGTATTTATTGATAAACCTGAAGTCACCTAAATGAAATCCATCAAAAAATTATGACTTATCCAATCTTACACGTATATCTTATTACATGGGCTTTTTTCGTTCAGGTTAAAGTTCAAGAAAACTTTTGTGTGTCTGTGCAAACTGTTTAATTCATTAAATTTATTACCCAATTTTGTATACCATAAGTTAAATTAGTACTTATAATTTCAATGATAAATTTATCTATAATGGAAGATAGAAAATTATGATGCACTCTTATAATACTTCTCTATTTAAGTGTACTTTTTATTTTATGACCTTATTTTACCAAAATATTTTCTTACTGCTAGAAATAAGACCTTCTTTAATTGGTTAATAAAACTTTAAGGGCCTTATTACAGATGTTATAGACAATTTATCAAAGGCATTTTTCTCATCAAGAAAGCAGAAGGACGATGCTTGAACATAAGGTACATCAAATCACACAAGTAACAAATCAAGCAAATCAAGTGTTTCCACAACCTGGAAGACAAGGCAGATGCTTATGAAGAATAAAATGGCAAAGACATTTTAAATACTGACGCTCTGCTTTGTGGTGATCAGGTTATCTTTAAGCAGAAGAGCATTCCGGAATAGGATGTTTTCCAACAATTTCTGGCAACTGAGGACTTGTCTCACACTGTTACTGAATTGCAAGGAGTCTTAGCTAGAAGTATGTGGCACAGCTGCAACCTGGGACTGGCTGGGAATCAAACCTCTCTCTCTTCACTAACCCTGTCATCTCTCCTCTCATGTTAGTTTTCTGAATTACTTTTGTTTCTAAAGTACTTATAAAAAGACTTTTGGGGAGTTCCCTTCATGGCACAGTGGTTAACAAATCTGACTAGGAACCATGAGGTTGCGGGTTCGATCCCTGGCCTTGCTCAGTGGGTTAAGGATCCAGCGTTGCTGTGAGCTGTGGTATAGGTCGAAGGTGCAGCTTGGATCCCACGTTGCTGTGGCTCTGGCGTAGGCCAGTGGCTAAAGCTTCGATTAGACCCCTAGCCTGGGAACCTCCATATGCCATGAGAGTGACCCAAGAAATGACAAAAAGACCCCTCCCCCAAAAAAAGACTTTTTATTTGCAATGACTGTAGATTTACTTGCAGCAGTAAGAAAGAATGCAGTGAGTACCCTTTACCCAGTTTCTCCCAATGGCAACAACTTGTATAACAGGATGTTACAATCAAGAAGTTGTCATTAATATCATCTGGCAACCTATTCAGATTTCACCAGTTTTATACATACTTGTGTGTGTTTATATGTGTGTATTTAGTTCTCTGCAAATTTATAACATGTATAGTTTTATTTATTATCATCATAGTCAAGATGCAAAAAAAATTGCATTACCGCAAGAATCCCTGTGCTGCTGTCCTTTTATATTTACACTCTCCTCTCCTTCCCATACATACTTATTGTTAGATTCAAAAGACATAAAATTAAATTTTAAGAAACATAATTAATATAACTAGGAAGAAAGATGAAATTACAGAAACTGTATATATTTTTAATTGGAGGTATTCTTAGAGATATTATTAAACTTGTAATTCCATTGTTCTATGATTATAACTAAACAAATTATATAAAGTAGTAATTACCTGTATTAAATATCTATATGAATACCTTGAAGGAGCATTGTATATATAATTATGTAAAGTTTTGTGTGACCAAGTGTTGCTTCTTGCATGGTGATGTATATATTCCAAAATCTTATAGGTTGTTTGAATAACACTCATAGAAGAGAAATAGTCTTTACAATGGTGAGAAAATGAGAATGAATGAAGAGTCTTAAAGTAATTTTAGTTGTTGACCTAAAACAAACAGACTGCTAGATATTTCTCCAGCAAAGACAGGTTTATTTGGGATCAGCAGAGAATTGCGATTCAGAGTCTGCAACCAAGGTGAGCCTAGCACAAGTCCCACAACAGCAAGGGCAGGAGAACACTTTTATAAAGGGGAAAAGGAAGTTGGGAGGGCTGTAGTAAATAAATAGCCCATGGCTTTTCACTGGCTGAGACCTTGCCAGGAAAGGAGTCTTTCTTCTTCGCTGCCATTGACCTGGGTGTGAGAACACTCTCTTCTGGCCTCCTAACTCATTTAATTGTGATTTTTGTTGATTAATTTTGTATACAGCAATCTCATGATATCATTTTTAATCCAAAATGAGGCAAGACATTATTTTCAAAATTCATCTTAAATTCTTGATCAGTTATTTCCAACAGTTTAGACTTTAAAATTATGTTTAAATTTAAATTACCTTTAGTTGAATAAAATGAACTTTGGGCTTATTAGTTTCAAATGTCTTGATCTTCTTTTGATGAAAACCAAAATTATTTCAATTCATAGGTTGTTGCTTGGTAGCTTTCATAAGCTGCAATATCATCTACTCTGTGTCTGTCATCTTGTCATTGATGATTATTGGGAATATCTATTATTTCATAGGTCTAACTTCCATTTTGTTCCTTCATATTATTTATCATTAAAAATTAAAAATTATCTGACACATTCATTCTTTGACTAGGCACATTAAGATAAACTTTAAAATACATAAGACATCAGACAAATAACCCGGTGTGGCAAAACATATCTTTAACAATTTGGACAAAACTGAAACTTATTTTCAGTTAAAAGTCTGTTCTATGATTCAAACATTATCAACAAAACATTTCTTTGGTCATAATCACACATCAGCATGCAGTAACATTTACTTATGATCAGTTTTCATGTTATCACATAATAAATAGCCTACTTTTTAATTTAGCACATTAACCTTTATATAATTAATAATTTCTGCTGTGTTATGAAACATACTGTCTACGTTAGCTGATATTTATCAGATTTTCTCAATGGAAAAAGCCCTGAGTTGATTTACATTCTGGTTCAATCTTCTTAATATGTGTATCTACTCAAATATTTTCCTGTGGTTTTAGCTCTACCAACAGAAGTTAATCTTGTCCAGAACTTAAACTCCAAGCCACATTTACTGACAGTGATGACATATTTAGGTGTCACAGCAAAGTAAAATTGCAGCAAAGTAAAATTGTTAAAGACTATACTCTCAATTTCTAAGTTGCTGGTTGATGGGTTTAAATTTGTGTGTATGTGTGTGTGTTTGTATGAGTGTGTACCAGCACTGGTCTGTGTTTCATACTTAGGGTCGTCATACTGATTTAGATCCCTCCCAGTCTAACTGTTAGGCTTTTACATTTCTCCTGTGAGAGAAGACATTAAATTACCACACTTTTTAAGAAGCATTCTTCAAAAAGAAGCATTTGGGAAGCCAGGAATATTACATTTTAGAAACATATACCTATGTATTTTAAAACTTCCTTGAACAATTTGAGGGGAAAAACTTCTGGATTTTTCAATGTAATGAAATGCTTATTAGAAAAGTTTACATCAAACACCAATAGGTAGCTCTTCCTTTCATTTACAGATTGAGTAACATTTCTGGAAATGACTTGAAATGTTACTCTAAAACTTCAGTTTTGATATATCTTGGCTTAGCTTTCTTGGCTTTTTATTTAAGTCTGTCTCACCAATGTCAATGTTCTGATTAGTTTCCACTAATATGAAATAAAAGTGATTCACACATCATCTGTTAGATGTGATCCTTTCATATACTGTTCTTATTTTCAGAACTGACAAAATTTAAAAATTTTCCAGGAAGGAGAATCCCTTTTCAATTCAATTTTGGTCAAGTAGAAGCAAGCTTTACATACAATAAATTCTTCTGATACTCTTGGGCAGAGTATAAGCTCCCAGTTTCAGGGATTTATTTTAAATTGCAATCATAATACATATTTATAGTTTTATTTTTGTAGTTATGTAACCTTTGAATTATTGAAGCCACACTGAATTTTGTTTGTGGAACTACTGTTGACATGCTTATTCTGAGCACTGTAGTTTTATTTGTACAAAGGTTAACAATAAAACCTACCTATAAATCATTCTACATTATAATTTCCGAATTTTTTTCTTCCTGCATAGTTAGACAAATATTTTAAAATGCATTTAAATGACATATACAGTATCCAAAGGATAATCCCCTTGGCTAGATTTTAACAATTGTATTACTTGCTTTGGGAACTTCTCATACACAGCAGTAAACTTTTTAACTGAGTGAAGTATGATAGCTTAGTATCACTCAGGATGTATCAGCAGAAAATCTGAGCATCAGAAATGTAAATGCCAAAAATGTTTAAAATCGTACTGATTACATTTCACTTGGAAAAGCACCTCATTTTACATTTTATTAGAAGCAGGAGAAACTAAATCCATATCTCTTATTTATTCAATTTAGAGTTCCTCACATTCAAAATGTTACTTATTTGCCTCTTGGAATGACATGTTTGTTAGCAGTATGGAAAACTCTAAGAGTATAACATAAGAATTTAAGGTCTTTCATAGCTTAAATTTATTCTGTGGAACACTTCTGCTTATGCATGCAGATGGGCTAATGGTGCTGTGACTGTCATTAACCCAGCGTCACTTGCGAAATGCTATGCTGAGAGATTATTTTTTGTGATTATAGTCTTGGGCTTTCAGTTACATGGCCTGTTTTTGAGCATAATATCATTTTCTTTTTGTCTCTTAGCAAAACACAAAGATTTTGCTAAAATGAATTAACTCTGTGGTTGATTGCCTCCCAACTCCAGATTCTCTCCACTGCAGCTCCTGTCTTTTCCAAAGCTCAGTGCATTGCTCCAGGTCGTGCCCCAGTAAGTCACTGACATATCTTTAAATGAGCTTGCCTCCATCAGTTCACTGGGTGGCACATCTCTGTTTGTCATCAGTTCTTTTCACACAAGCAGCCTAGCAAATCTGAATTCAAATCAGCCCTTTGGTGTGCTGATGAACTCGCTATCCTGCAATCCTTTGTTTGTTTGTATTTTAATCCTTCCATTTCAGGGCTGAGATTTTTTTCAAGTATGTAGGTGGCATTGGTAAAATCAGCTAGCATCTAAATCAATTTATTTTATTTTACTATCTTATTATTTTGTTTCTGACATTTTTTAGGGCCACACCCTCGGCATATGGAGGTTCCCAGGCTGAGAATCTAATGGGAGCTAGCTGCCAGCCTACACCACAGCCACAGCAATGCCAGATCTGAGCAGTGTCTGCGACCTACACCGCAGCCTATGGCAATGATCCTTAACCCACTGAACGAAGCCAGGGATCAAACCCGCAAATGTTTCCTAGTCAGATTCATTTCTGCTGCACCATGACGGGAACTCCCTAAATCAAATTTTAGACATAATGTTTTATATTTCACTGGAATTTGTTTCTAGGCTCTTTAAAGCTTAGCTTCATCTGGAACTATATCCTTTCCTTATTTATCTTTATAATATTTATATATATCTATAGGCATAATTGCTTCAATTGAAACTTTCTTTTATTCCTTTGTCTGAGTTCTGACAGAATCATTGCTGCTAGTCACCAGGTGTGAAAGTTGGGAGCCATATCTACTTCCTTTTTCACCTTTAACTAACCATTCCCACCCTGACACTCAGTAAGTCTTGTTTTTACTTCTTGCCTCCCTGCAGTTACTCTTTCCTTTGCATCACTGCCTTTCACCCCTCCCATGTTCCACTTAGTAAAAGCTGAAATTCTTATTTGACATACATGGAGGAAAAGAGAGCATTGTAAAGTGGCAAGCTTGGGAAATTCATGACAAGGGCATACTTCCTAAGAAAATAATCTGAGGTGAACAAGATATTTTGTGTATAAATAATATTGTGGACATTGAACATTGATTTTAAGTGCAGTCTTCCTTCGGATGGCTATGCTTTGTATCACCTCTGCCAATGAAGCCATGTATAGTCAGGGTACACATGATAGAAATTCTGCTTTGGAGAATCTTCACAGAAAATTATGATTTTTGGATTTTCTCCAATTCCTTCCATATCAACATTTGTCTTCATTTCAGCCTAATGTTGTCTCATGGATTTTCTAATTCCATAAATGCTGTTGCTATGGCTGTGGTGTAGGCTGGCAGCTGTGGCTCTGATTGGACCCCCTAGCCTGGGAACCTCCATATGCATTATTTTTTAGAATGGCAAATGCTTTCCTGAAATTTTTTTCTGGGTATGGTAGTGGAATATTTTCAGAGGTTTACTTTTCATTAAGTCTTTGAGATGACTTTATGGACCCTTTTCTTTTCTTTTCTTTTTTTATTGTTCATCAACCAGGAGGGCTTCTCCCTTCCATCCTCCCTGTCTCCCTAACTTATTCTTTCTTTCTTCCTTTCTCCTTCCTTCCTACTTTCTTTCTTTCTCTCCTATTCTTTTTTTTTTTTTCTCTTTTCTGCTTTACTCAATCTCAAGTGAAATGACCTCCCATAAGATTCAGTTTAGGTTAAAAGGTAAAGGGTTGGAATATGCCTGCCTTGGCTTTCTGTTGTCTTGGTCATGGGTATAGGTCCCTCCAGCACCACAGATAGAATTAAGGTTGATTTGTTCAGCTGTCAGTCTAATATTTAGATTTCTAGAAAATATTCTCCTCTTTTGAAATGTGATTGTTTTTCTATCTTTATTACTCTAAAGAGACAGTAAAACAAAAAATAAACAAAACCCTTTCATTCTCCAAACTCGGGGTTGCATTTTCTTGAAAATATCCCACTTTACTTTTTGGAATCATTTATCCCAGGAAGCAGTGTCATACTGGAAACAGCCTTTCCCCATCATTCCTCCTCCCCATTCCCCACCCCCGCACTCACACCTGGATTTTTCCAAGTCTGCTGACTTTACGGCTAGCTATTTCAGAATTAATGTAGAAATTTAGAAGCAGATGAAAAAGAACTCTCTGCCTCAAAAAAATTAAGAAGGTGACTGTCCATTTTTTTTCTAAGTGGTACAAATTCTGAATCTAAGACAGATCTCACAGAGGTGAGACTGTGTCATAATATTAA
The DNA here is from genome assembly GCF_016906955.1 of Phacochoerus africanus. Classification (NCBI taxonomy): domain Eukaryota; kingdom Metazoa; phylum Chordata; class Mammalia; order Artiodactyla; family Suidae; genus Phacochoerus; species Phacochoerus africanus. The sequence continues at coordinate 88,813,741 of NC_062553.1, forward strand.
AACTTGTATTACCAGCGAAAAGCTATTGATTACTAAACCAGTGATATTTTTTTAGATAACAAGTAAATATTCTCCCAATTTTCTGTAATAAGTTGCCTTTGAGTCTTGTGTTTAAGGTTTCACATTTTCTGTGTCATTTAAAATATATTAGAAATCTGAAAGAAGTAACCCAGATAACATTTAAACTGAGAAAGCTTATGATCTCAGTTTGGCTCACTTGTTTATAGATACATTCCCAGAATTTCATTGCAGTCTTCCTTTTCAAACCTCAGTTTGAGCTCTGTCCTAAATACAGTAGTATATAAACTCTCAGGGCTGCAGACAGTTCAGTCATCTTGATTTAAAGCTGTCGAATTGGGGATATTTCTCACCATTAAAATATGTAAAAATGTTGGAGTTCCTGTCATGGCTCAGCGGAAACAAATCTGACTAGCATCCATGAGGACGCAGGTTCAATCCCTAGCCTAGCTCAGTGGGTTAAGGATCTGGTACTGCTGTGAGCTGTGGTGTAGGTCACAGACTGGTTGGATCCCACATTGCTATGGCCATGGTGTAGGCTGGCAGCTGTAGCTCTGATTGGACCCCCTAGCCTGGGAACCTCTGTATACCACAGGGGCGACCCTAAAAAGCATAAAAAAAAAAAAAGTAAAAATGTGAATTCAACTAATTTAACAGCAGTGATTCTCTAGTAGAATACTAGAGAAAGTGGGAAAAATAAATACCATTTCAAGAGGGTAGATAAAATCATAGTGAAATATTTGTCAGTGGTGTGCTTGATATTTTAATATGTGAAGAATAATAAGGTATAAGTCAATTCAATCACTCTAGCACAGAGATAAACTAAGTATTGGACTTAGGGATCCACAACTATACAGACTTAGTGACTGCTCTGTTCGTAGTCCCTAATAAAGAAGCATAAAATTGCCAGTGGAATGAAGAGTTTAAATTCTGACCTTAAGAAATTTGCAATTTGATGGATATTCCAAACTTCTGATGTTGTGCAGACCAAATAACTCAATATATTTCTTTAAAAAGGTAAAGCCATGCACAGAGCTGATCCTTGAAATGCTGATTTTTCAGCACAGATCACAATACTAAACAGAGAGAAAGGAAATGGTATTTTTTCTTATGAAGGGTAAATTATTTAAAAGAACATACACTTTGAATGTTTCACCAAATCACTATATTTTAAGTGAATTTAATTTGTTCATAGAAGTTTGACTTCCATTAGTGTATCAACTATACTGAATTCCCAAAGGTCACGGGCTCATAATACTGAACACATAGTAGGCTTATATTAAATTTTTCTTGAGTAATAAGTAAATGAATGAATATATATGTTATTAATTTAAAATAAGGAAACAAGGTTTACCTGCCTTCAAATTTTTTTCCTATAAGAAATGTCGTTGACAAATTTCTTTAAACCACTGTCAAACTTGAAAAAAAATTGCAGGTGAATAAACTGTTCTAATGCATTGATTAAATAATAAGCAATTGATCAGTACATTTAAAGTCATGCTTCGATTTGTTATTATCCTCTTAATATCTGTTAATTTTATATGCCATTTTCTTACTATTCAATGAAATGTACTATCAGGTGTTGCCATGGATCTTTGTAAGGTAGGTTCTTAATTTAGCAAAATTCTAGCAGTATGTCTCTTTACCAGATAACAGGAAAACTTAATCCAAGATTCTGCATGCTAGATTAATTCCTTTTGCCCGTCCATGTCAGCTCTCTACTCTTCTCTGCCCTGTTCTCTCTGCCCTTCTGCTCCCAGAAGGCTGAGTTGGGTGGACAATATCATTGGCTTCCAAAAGAGTTTGGCAAAGGGAGAACCTGAGAAGCACATTACAAGGAAGGGGTAGTGGGGTATGGAGACCCTTTGAAAGAGGCTTACAACTTTTCTTAAGGCAGATCTTCCCTATAATTATAGCATTTTCTGGTCTAGTCTTGGGGATAGAGGGAGAGCCCTTTAATCTGACATTCTAACAGTTTCTTTAAAATATACTCTCTACAATTGTTTATTTATTTATTTATTTTTTGTCTTTTTGTTGTTGTTATTGTTGTTGTTGTTGCTATTTCTTGGGCTGCTCCCGCGGCATATGGAGGTTCCCAGGCTAGGGGTTCAATCGGAGCTGTAGCCACCGGCCTACGCCAGAGCCACAGCAACGCGGGATCCGAGCCGCGTCTGCAACCTACACCACAGCTCAGGGCAACGCCGGATCGTTAACCCACTGAGCAAGGGCAGGGACCGAACCTGGAACCTCATGGTTCCTAGTCGGATTCGTTAACCACTGCGCCACGACGGGAACTCCCTTAAAATTTTTTTTAAAAAGATAGTCAATTGAAGCACTGACAATTGGTATTATAAAACCTATTTCAACAATGCAGTACAGGGATTTTTTTATTAATGTTGTATAAATCAAACTGCTTCACAATATTATTCATCAGATTTTTACTTTGAGAATGTTATTCGTCCTTGAGTTCAAGCTGTATAAATCAATTTATACCCATGATCTTGAAGTAAACACAGTTCACATTAATCTTTAGGTTACTTGGTATTTTCTTAACGCCCATGCAAGAGCCTCTATATATCATATGCACTTGCTTATTGCTGCCTTAGCCTTTTTTTCCAAGTTGTTTCTCATGAGAAAAAATTTCATCTCTGTATCAGTGTTATGAGGTTCTTTGGTTCATGGACTGTTTTTTATACTTCTTTAGGATTCGCTAAAGCACATGTTACAGTTTATACATACACTACAAATGTTTGTTGTTAAGAGTTCAATGATTAAAGCTCTTCTATAGCTGATGCCAAATTGTCTGATTATGGAAGTCCTAGGATATAAGAAAAGAATTTATATCCTAGGATATAAATTCAAGCCTTAGAAACATGAATTTTTGACTTTAAAAGGGACTTTTTTATGTTTACTTCTACTCAATAATCTGTTAGCAAATGTTGAAATACATACCATATAGCCAGTGTTGCTTTAAGCAGAATGAATGATACAAAAAATGAGATACAAATGAATCTATAACTTCACTGAGCTTATATTATAAATTTAAACATATCATAGACATCTTTAAGAATTTTAACTTACTCAAATTGAACCATTTTCTCCATTTGGAAGGAGCCCTCATTGAGTAAGCTGTGCTAAGAGTCAAAGCTTCACTGCCACCACATTAAAGGTGAGAAAGCTAGACATTCCTTCTTCCATCTGCTGGGAAACGAAGACATAACCTGCTGAAACTTTGAATCTTGAGGATTTAAAGCAAATGCATAGTTAGGTTAAGACATTATTTTTGGCATTGAGGTTGAAGTACTCACAGTAGATGCAGAGGGCACATCTTTATTCAAACTGTTTCTGGAACCAACCTGGACTATTTTCCTGTTTCTTAGCACCCCTGGATCCTGCTTATGTCACAAGCCTGATTCTATAGGCTTTAATGATTTTATAAATTCTTCTGCTGAAGTTACCTAGTGTTGGTTCAGTTGCTTGCAGTCAAGATCTGGAATTGATGTGTAAGATGAAAACCAAACTGCATACAAAAATTTACAAAGTTTAACATTAGTCATGGTAACATCATGACTATGTGTGGCATCAAGGATGAATGTGGGCTCTAGTTTTCATGAAAGATGCCATGGAATAGAAAATATATATGTTGGAGCTTAATGAATGAGTAGACTGAATAAGAAGATATGAGAAGGGAGGGAATTCCAGGTCCTATAAATGACAATGTCAGTGCCAATTTAGGTTCATGTAAAAGTGGGATTATGGAGAGGCAGTGCCTGTTTTTTCCAGGATGAAATTAAGTCCATGATTTCTTTTGAATCTCACTATAATTGCCTTACATATTTGTCTTGTTAATTTATATGTAATCTCCAAATTCATAAAAAAATTTTAGGGATGACTAGTATGGAATTTGTTTTATATTTATTTACAAAGCAAAATCAACAGATTTTTAAATAAGCATGTATGTGAATGCCACACACACACAGGTTCATATATGAACACTTTCTTACTGGATCAAATGAACCAAAACTGTTGTATTATTTCATTGAATGAGTCCCCAAGTGCTGCCCTGTGTTCTTGCCATGCTTGGTGGCAGTGAGAGGAGACAGGTATAGTTGCTTAAGAAATACCTTGAGTCAACCAACTCTTGAATTCTTGATCCATGGATAGTTCAAAACTCTATTTCAGTGACTTTGGGTAGTGTTTACAAAGATTAAATAAAATTTAAATTTAATTATATCATATTGAGAACAAACAATAGAAAATGTGGGTTCTAACTACATTTCACTATGAAGAGGTGTTTTGAATTTCTTCCTCTTAGTTATTTAGTTAATTTTCTGTCTATGCTTCTAAATTTTAAAAACATGATATGAAAAGCAAATATCATTAAGCCCATTTTAGTCAGTGAATAAGAGTTAAATATTAAAATTTGGTTGGCTAAAGTTAAGCAAATATTTGTACTTTAAAATTCAATTAGATATGGAGAACAGACTTGTGGTTGCCAGGGGTAGAGGGTGAGGAGGGAGTGGGATGGACTGGAGGTTTGGGGTTAGTGGATCCAAATTATTGCATTTAGAATGTATGGGCAAAGAGGTCCTGTTTTACAGAACAGGAGACTTTATACAATCTTCTGAGATAGACCATGATGGGAAATAATGTTAAAAAAAAAAAGAAGGTATAAATACACAGATACATATACACACATACATATATACACGTATATATATATATGTATGACTGAGTCACTTTGCTGTACAGTAGAAATCGGCACAGCATTGTAAATCAACTATATTTTAAATAAAATATAAATTAAAAAGAGACAAAATACAATTCAATTAGGCAAAATTTTATTCAGTCTCTTCCAAATGTTAGTCAGTGTCTTAGTGGGAGATGTGCAATAAGTAGAAAAAAAATCCTGAACTTCAAAAGATTTGCATCTGCAAGAAAAAAACCATTCTTTTGTTTCATTCTGGGGGTCAGAGTGGGCTTCTTCAAGTGTTATAAATGGGAACTCACTTGCTGGGTTTCAGGCCATTGTTTTTTTCCCCATTAAATTTTGGGAAATCCTCAAGCAAGTGCAACTCCAAGAATGCTGCCTCAACAATATACCCCCTAGAGATAAATATTTCTCAGTTAAAATTTGGTAGGAAGATTACTTTTTAGCAGAGTCATTAGACATATTTTGTAACTGTTTTTATGATTCTTCAGGAAGGAGGAAATAAAGACTGAATCTAGAAGCACCTTGCCTCTCAAACTTAGAGCTGCTTCTGAATTAACTTTTAATAAGTTCTCTATGCAATACCACTATTTAATAATATCCTTAACATGTCACATTGTTTTAAAAGTAGCAGCGCTTTCATGCTAAGCTTCTATAAAGAGAAATGAGTAGACTAAGATTCAAAATTCTTGGTATAGTCCTGGTTTTTGTGCTTACCAGCTGTGCAACCATTAAAGAGCCCAATAATCACACCTAATTTTCCTACATCACAGGCTTGTTGTAGGATTATATACAATAATGAATGTAAAATCTTAAGTGAACTGTGAAATGCTACAAATAGAAGCAATTATATTTTTAAGGTTTTAAAAAAGATGCTCGAGAGAAAATGGTTCAGTACATTTAGCAATTAGTTTCCACATGTTACAGTCCCTGATTTGGAGAGTTTATGATTTTGGAGGGGTTTAGACAGGGTTATATGTTTACCTTGCATACAGCAAGGTTGTGCCATGATACTGTTTTGTGATGCCAACAATACTAGGCATAAATTTTTCACAGAAAGAAATAATTCAACAAGGATTTGTAAAAGAGGTATATTAACCCTAGTCCAGTTTTCCAAGAGGTATGCCTGACCCTGGACTATCCCAGCCTTGAGGAGGGGATATTTTTGTTTTTGTACCTACTTCTAATTTACATAAGGTTGTCTGATATGTTAGGGCCATATTACCTACCTTCTATGGATTAGGAATGAAATATTACTCATTTTTATTTATAGCCACAATATAATGTTGTCCACAGTAGATTTTGGAGATCTCTTAACATTAGATTCATGATTTAAATGGGTTAAAAGAAATTGTTCTGAGTTTTTTTTGTTGTTCTTAAGACTTATAAACATAATGTGTCCTTTCTCCACATTTGATAAATTTAATAAAACTGTCAAATTATAACATTTAAATTACAAGCATTGTTATTTAGCTATTTAAGTTTATCAAAATATGATGACAAGTATTCCTCTGTGATAGAAAAGTCACTATACTTAACTATATACCTATTTTTTAAATTTTTTATTGAAGTATAGTTGATTAACCATGTTGTATTAATTTCCGCTGTACAATAAAGTAATTCAGTTATCACATGTATATACATTTTTATATTTTCCATTCTGCTTTATCACAGAATATCGAATATAGCTTTCTGTGCTATGAAGTAGGACTTCGTTATTTATTTAGCCTATACATAATAATTTACATCTGCTAACCCTAAACTCCTAATCCATCCCTCCCTCAATCCCGCTCCTCTTTGGCAACCATACGTTTGTTCTCTATGTGAGTCTGTTTCTACTTTGTAGATATGTTCACTTTGCCATATTCCACATATAAGTGATTTCATCTGATATTTGTCTTTCTGTGGCTGACTGACTTCTCTTAATGTGGTAATCTCTAGGTCCATCCATGTGGCTGCAAATGGCATTATTTCATTCTTTTTACAGCTATGTAATATTCATATGTGTATACACACACACACACACACACACACACACACACACCCCACGTCTTTATCTATTCATTGGTCGATGGACAATTAGATTGCTTCCATGTCTTGGATATTGTAAATAGTGCTGCTATGAGCATAGGGGCGCATGTATCTTTTTAAATTATAGTTTTGTCTAGATATATGCTCAGCAGTGGGATTGCTGAGTCATATGGTAGTTCTATTTTTAGTTTTTTAAGGAAACTTTATACTGTTTTCCAGAGTGGTTCTACCAATTTACAATCCCACCAACAGTGTAGCAGGGTTCCCTTTTCTCCATACCCTCTCCAGCATTTGTTATTTATGTATTTCTTAATGATGGCCATTCTGACTGGTGTGAGGTGGTACCTCATTGTGGTTTTGATTTGCATTTCTTTAATCATTAGTGCTCTTGAATCTATTAAATGTGCCTATTGGCCATTTGCATGTGTCTTTGGAGAAATGTCTATTTAGATTTTTCTGTCCATTTATCAATTGGGTTATTTTTTTGTTGTTGTTTGTTTGTTTGCAGTTGAGTTGTGTAAGGTGTTTGTATATTTCAGAAATTAAACCCTTTCAGTCGCATCATTTTAAAATATTCTCTCCTAATCTTTAGGTTGTCTTTTAATTTTGTTTATGGTTTCCTTTGCTGTGCAAAATCTTGTAAGTTTGATTAGGTCCCATTTGTTTACTGTGGCTTTTATTTCTATTGCCTTGGAAGACTGACCTAGGAAAACATTGCTACAACCTATGTCAGAGAATGTTTTGCCCACATTCTCTACCAGAGTTTTATGGTGTCATATCTTTTGGGGTAAGTCTTTATTAACTATTAACCATAATGGTTAATTATTATTCTTCCAAACTGATACAACAATGGCTTCTAATTTGTTATACTGTGCATTTTGAAGTATATTAAATGTATTAAGCATATTTGACTGAAAATACTGAAAATTACTGGGACAGCAGTAATTATTACTTTAAAGCTCAAAGAATAAAACTACAATGAATTAAATAATCATTTAGTAAGAACCATGTAAAGTGAATATATGTGTGTCCTATATTAAAAATATTCTACAAAAATATTCTTATCCAAAAATCTTGCAAATACATAAAGATTGTTCCCCTTCAAATATACTATCTGTAGGTTGTCTTTTCATTATAAACTAGTACTCTAAATTTTCAAAATAATGCAATATTCAACAGAGACACAACTTTCAACATCTCATGCCTCTTCTTTTACTGGTGAAAAACACACATTACATAGTCACAATCATATTCAATTTTGTGTATATTTTTACTGAGGTAACATGCTGAGCTTTAAAACAAAAATAAATATTTTAATCCACTCTGCTTTGCTTTCTCTGCTTTATTATTTCATCACAGTGACCCTTTCACTGTGAAATCCAGACGAGATGTCATAATGGAAAAGGCCATAAATAATAGAGTATCTGGTTTTTCATCGAAAAGAATAGCAAGGTATCCTAAAATTCTGAGACTTCCTTCTTACGTTTGATATATGTCTGGTAAAGTCCTCCTCTTCTTGCTGGATAATGTTTCTCACACATGTATTTATTTACATTTTAATATTAGAAGAATCACAAAAAATGCATAACAGCAATTAGTTTAAATATTTAAACAGTCAAACAGTATTTAATTAGTTTTAGTTACCAAGATAGACCTTAATATATTCTTTTTGTTATTTTTCACAGATTGCCAGTTTTCATTCAAAAATTAAATATTAATTATTTTAATTTGCAAGACTTATAATAATATTCCCTAAAGAAGACTTAAAAATAATTTTTCTTTTGAATTTCACATGCCATAGTGAACAGTTAAGATATTCTGGAGACTTGAGTTCAAGTAACACACACCTACATCATGTGTGTTAAGATAACGGCTTTTCACCATACTCCACCAAAAAAAAAAAAAAATAGGTAATATAGTACAAACCCTGTCTGGTACAAAACTTTTTGCATGATGTAGTTCACAATATTCTCATGGGAAAAAATTAACTTTCCCAATAAAAAGCTTAAACAAATATATAATTAATTATAGTGGGAATACAACTTGTTTTAGGAAACTACTCACTCACCTAATTTATTCTCAGTTGACTATGAAACAGCTAAATATCTTTAAAAATACATTCATTTCTTTTTTCTTAACACCAAAAAATGAGTCTCTGAATGGTCTTTCAGTATTTTTTTCAACTTCAGAACTCCTTTAGGTTTATAGCAAAATGGGCAGGAAGGTACAGAGATTTCCAGTATGTCCTCTGTCTTCACACATGCAGAGCCACCCCCTGATCAATAATCTCCACCAGAGTGGTACTTTTGGTATAATCACTGAAACTACCAGACACATCTTCACCCAAATTTCATAGTTTATATTAGGATTCACCCTTGGTGTTGTACATTTGGGTTTGGACAATGTATAATTGTGTACTAAAATACCATGCAGAGTATTTTCACTGTCCTAAAACCGCCTGTGATCTTCCTATTTGTACCTCTCCCTACCCCCAACTCATGGCTACCACTGATCTTTTTTTTTTTTTTTCCTTCTTTTTTACGGCCATACCTAAGGCACATGGAAGTTCTTTTTTTTTTTTTGCCTTTTTTTGGGAGGGCCACACCCGTGGCATATGGAGATTTGCAGGCTAGGAGTCTAATCCGAGCTGTTGCTGCCAGTCTATGCCAGAGCCACGGCAATGCCAGATCTGAGCCGCGTCTGCCACCTATACCACAGCTCATGGCAACGCCAGATCCTTAACCCACTGACCAAGGCCAGGGATTGAACCCGCAATCTCGTGGTTCCTAGTCGGATTCATTTCTCCTGTGCCATGATGGGAACTCCCATATGGAAGTTCTTGAGTTAGGGGTTGAATGAGAGCTGCAGCTGCAGGCCTAAGCCACAGCCATGGCCACTCCAGATTTCAGCCACATCAACGACCTATGCCATAGCTTGCAGCAATAAAGGATCCTTAACCCATGTGCAAGGCTAGGGATTGAACCTGCATCCTCACAGATACTATGTCAGGTTCTTAGCCCACTGAACCTCAGTGGGAACTCCCCACTAATCTTTTTACTGACTCCATAGTTTGCTTTATCCAGAATATCAGATAGTTGGAATCATACATTATCCAGCCTCTTCAGATGGACTTCTTTCCTTTAGTAACATACATTTAAGTTTCCTCTGTCATGATAGAGGAAGTTTCATGGCTTCTTATTTCCTTTTAGCACTTAGTAATATTACATCATCTGAATATACAATAGATTATTTATCCATTCACATACTGTAGGATATGTAGGTTGCTTTCAAGTTTTGGTAATTACGAATAAAACTACTATAAACATCCATGTACAGGAGTTCCCGTTGTGGCTTAGTGGTTAATGAACCTGACTAGTAACCACGAGGTTGCAGGTTTGATCCTTGGCCTTGCTCAGTGGGTTAAGGATCCAGCATTGCCATGAGCTGTGGTGTAGGTTGCACACACAGCTCAGACTCCGTGTTGCTGTGGCTGTGGTGTAGGCCAGCAGCTACAGCTCCAATTCGACCCCTAGCCTGGGAACCTCCATATGCCACAGGTGCAGCCCTAAAAAGACAAAAAAAAAAAAACATGTACGGATTTGGGGTGAGGGATAAGGTTTCTACTTTTAAGGGTAAATACTAAAGACTGTGATTGCTGGATCATATGGCAAAAGCATGATTGGTAAGAAACCTCCAAACTGTCTTCCAAAGTAGCTGTAACTATTTTGCATCACAATTAATGAATGAGAGCTCCTATAGCTCCACATCCTCACTAGCATTTGGTGTTGTCAGTGTTCCAGATTTTGTCTATTCTGATAGGTATGTAGTGGTCTCTCATTGTTGTTTTAATTTGCATTTTCTTGATGACTTATGATGTTAAGCATCTTTTTACATATTTATTTGTCATCTATATATATTATTTGGTGAGATGTCTGTTTAGGTCTTTGACTCATTTGTTATATGGGTCGGTTGTTTTCTTATTGTTGAATTTTAAGAGTGCTTTGTATATTATGGAAACAGTGTTTTGTTTTGTTTTGTTTTCGCTTTTTAGGACTGCACCTGTGGCATATGGGAGTTCTAGGCTAGAGGTCAAATTGTAACTGCAGCTGCTGGCCTATGCCACAGCAATGCAGGATCCGAGCCATGACTGTGACCTATACTAGAACTCATAGCAATGCCAGATCCTTAACCCACTCAGCAAGGCCAGGGATCAAACCCACATCCTCACGGATGTTATTTGGGTTCTTAACCTGCTGAGCCACAGTGGCGACTCCCTGAAGAAAGTTCTTTATGAAATGTGTCTTTTGCAAAGATTTTCTTCCAGTCTGAGACTTATCTTTTCATTTCTTGACATTGTCCTTCATAGAGCAGAAGTTTGTACTACTAATTAAGTCCAGTTAATCAATTTTTTTCTCTCATTAATTGTGTCTTTGAAATTGCCATGTCTAAGGTCATCTAGGTTTTCTCCTACATTATCTTCTAGGTGTTTTTTAATTTTGCATTTTACATTTAGGTTTAATCCATTTTGAGTTAAGTTTTGTGAAGGATGTTAGATCTGTGTCTGGATTCAAATTTTTGCACATGAATATCCATTTATTACAGCACCACTTGTTGAAGAGATTATCTTTGCTCCATTGTATTGCCTTTGCTCTTTTGTCAAAGAGAAGTTGATTGTATTTGTAGGCATCCATTTACGGGCTTTCTATTCTGGTTCACTGACCTATAATTTCATTGTAACTTTATAATAAGTCATGACATCAGGTAGTATCAGTCTTCCAAATGTTTTTTGGCCATGCCTGTGGTATGTGGAAATTCCCAGGCCAAGAATTGAACCCAGGCCACAGCAGTCTCCAAACCTGCTGCAGTTACAATGCCGTAACCTTATGCTGCTGTGACACAAGAGAACTCCAAGTCTTCCAATTTTGATATTCTCCTTTAACGTTGTGTTAAATATTCTAGGTCTTTTACCTCTCCATACAACCTTTAGAAATCAGTTTGTTTACATCCAAAGAATAACTTCCTAGCATTTATTAATGGATTTTAGCATTAAGTTATACAAAAAAAAAATACCTAAATTGGGCAAGTTAACGAGAGAAAAGATTAATTATTCCAGTAACTCATAATTCAAAAACTATTAACACCTAAATTATTGCTATTACTTTTAAATTGGGTACATTTGGCTAAAGCATGAATTGGTAAACTGCATTGACTCAGAAACTGAGGCAAAGTTTTCTGCTGAACTTATCTGGTGAACATAAGCAGATATTTCCCTGTATTTGCTTTTGGTTGTGTCTTTATTAAGCAATCTGGAATAATAGGAAGGCATTTGGAGAAATCTAGTGGGAAGAATTGTAAAATGTTTATGTTATATTTGAAATGTATAGAAAAAGAGAAGTATGACAGATGTGAAAAATTAATTCAGAAGAGAGAAAAGATTTTGCCTTCCAATTATGAGGAGTATAATTTATTATGAGATGTTAAAATGTTGGTATATGCATTCCTAAGTATATAGCATTTTAGTTAACATGAAAAGAAATATGAAATGAAAAACTTGTGTTAAAAGGGATGTATCATATAGCAATTTTCAAATGTACTGTTTTGGGTAAAATTTGTGTGCAGAAAAGATCTTTTATAGGTTTATCATTTATTTATTTAATATACAGGTAAGTGTACAATTCAAAACATAAAGCTCTTTTATACTCTTAAGTTCAGCATGGAAATATTATTATATTTTATAAACCTCATAGATTTTAGTAATTTCCATTCGAACATTGAATTATGTCTGGCCTCATTTAAAATTTTATTGAAACACTTTTCAATATTTTAAACTGCATTTATAAGTTTAATGTTCATTTTAAGTAGTTCAGTTTTTAAATACCTTTCTCCATACTTAAATAACACTAATAAATGTAATAAACTTAAATAGAATGAAGTTTTAAGTCTCTTTAATGTTTCAAAATTGAATACACATTTTTTTTTATTTGCAACCACTCTTAGGTGGAAAATGAAACAAGGCCTAAAAGGACAAAAAATCGGCATAACCCAGCTGAATCCATACAGGCCCATGTAACAAACTGAGTTCCCTAGAACAAAGGCTGCAGACTCCATGGCCCCTGTCTATAAAAAACCAAGCACTCCCCTGGGGTTGGAGGGAAGGGAGCCTGAGTCTTGCTTGATCAGTTCTCCTCACCACTCTGTTTGCAATCTCTTGCTTGCAATGTTATTGCTTCAGCCTCTGACTCCTTCTTCCCCACATTCTAACAAATTAGTTACTTGATTACATATTAGAACTTGTTACAGATTTCTAATTCTTGTTAAGAAAAATGTCAAATGTCTGGAAAGAACATGAGAAATTACTGGGTATGGAGTTCTGGGCCACATCAACTAGATTTTTTAGGTGTTCCAGGATTCTGTAGTGGTTGGCGGGGGGTGCACATGCTTTTGATTGGTAGGTTTAGAAGTTATATTGTAGAAACTGAGAGCAATGCAAGATTCGTTGGTCATAGAAACACAAATCACTCCTGCAGATGACAACAATACAAGTCAATTTTTGTCTGGTAGAAAATATAAATCTCTGCAAGTTGAATTCTCCTTTGAGCCAGTTTTAACATCTTGCAGGGTCCCTCAGTAATTAGTAAATTAAATACAGTCTTTGACAGTGTTCATTTCATATTTGTATGAGAGTCAGGATTTCACTCGTTTGCAAATTCCACTTTTCCATCCCAGTAGACCAGCACGTCTAAAATATATTCAAATATATTAAATAATTTATTTTAAAAGATAAGAGGTTCTTTCTTTGTGTGTGAGTGTTCTATGGACAGGTATGTCCATTGACATGTTCAGAGTCAACATTTTATTTCAAAAATTGAATTCCAAAGGACATATTACTACTCTCTAGTTTAGAAAATTAGATATGTGAGAGAAAAAGACATACTTTCCAAATATACTTGACATTGGAAATTACAGTGTGAGGAAGGACAAAATATGAGAAGGCCTTTAGATGGGAGGGGGGCTTGACAGTTCATGGAGTATGTCTGTTATCATTTTCCCTGATCCCCACATCACCCCAGTTCGGATGAAGAGGGTGAGAACCTAGAGAAAATATCTGAGCCAGGAGAGCGATCTAAATCATTATCCAAAATTTTGCCTCTATGTTATAATCCCCAATCCAAAATACAACCTTTTGTCCAAAAAGAGCCCTTCTGTAGGACTAGAGAAAGTCTAACTCGGGCCATCCTCCCCAAAGTCTTCACATTGCCAACTGTCTCCCATCCCCCCTTCACAATGACCAGTTGACCACTTCAAGTGACAAGTGGTCTCTTTGGCTCCCAGATTTGGCTCATATGTCAAAACATTTTCAACTAAATTCACATGGGGGCTCTACCAGGAATCAGTTTTACTACAGCTGACCACACCTGGATGAGCAGTTAATGTGGATTCTCTGGAGAGGTGGCCATTTGGGCTAGTGTTGGGTGATTTAGAAAATTAAGTCCATGACTTTCCGTGTCTCACATTTTTTCTTTTTCTTTTTTTTTTATAAGTAATGTTTATTAAATTAACAGTATCCTTCTTAACATGAAACTATAAATACTAGTGTTTTGTTTTAAAATTTACTGTAGTTTTCTTCCCAGAATTAAATGGTAGGTACATACTAGAAATGATACAAAGGAATCCAGGTATATTATGTGCCACCAGAAATTTCAGCCTAAGGCTGAAAGTAACTGTAGTTGCTTCTCAACTCCCCAGCTATGACACTGAGCTCCTCTTTAGAGTTATAATACTCTGGGCTAAGAAAAAAAAAATCTTCACCTATTTCGGTCACAATGCTCATCCAAGATACTCACTTAATGGGATTATGTGTTGTGTTTTGTCTTAACAGATGTAAATGTCTTCTCTGAGTCTAAAAACCTTAGAACTTGATGAAATCCTCAACTCTTTGATATTTTCAGTACTAACTTCTGAAGCTATTTAAAATATTATATTACTGACTTATGGATATTTCACATTATTTTATCTTTTAGGTCACTCTACTGACAGGTTGAACACTTCATAAACATTAATATGCCTTTTTTATGTTACAAATATTTGATAAAAATAATTTTAGGGAGATAGTTAAAACTTACTTGAGTGTCTTTAAAAGGAAGACATGTATGTGTTTTATGAAGATTTTCTGGAATAATTGGTGCTTTTATTGCAGTTTTATCTTATAAAAATGTTGTTTTGTATAAACTTTCAATCTTTCACACTGAATTAAGTAAACTTTAGATGATCTATTATTCTATTATGAACCAAATAATATGAAAGAAATCACAGATAGATTACATTAAAATTGAAGTATATAAGATATATAAGATATTGAAAATATTTACTTTCCATTAACTCAGGAGCTTTTCATGAATGTTTACAAAAAATCAGTAGTTGACCTTGACGGGTGAATTAAACCCTTATTTTAAGCCCAGAAATAGACTCCTTTATTCAGCATGGGTTTGGAAATCACATGGCACTCCGAGGCCATTGCTTTGGGGTTCTTCAGGGCAATTGCACCGGTTTGAAAAAATAATGAGCTCTCTATAAGGCTCACTACGGAAACTTATCTGTCATTCTGACATGTTAGAAGAAATCTACTGGAAATGTTGGTGGCAAGAACATGAAATGGACTTGTTGAGATATAAGATATCCAAAAGGAGATACATTTAAAGATACCCCATTAATCAAACTGACAATAGAAAAGCCCAAACAAAGGGGGAAAAAAGTACAGATGTCTTACTAAGCCATGGCTCATTAGTTTTTCTTTTTTCTCCTTTCTTTTTCTACATTTTCCCTTATCATGTTTCTGAATATAGTCAGTTTCACGTGGATGATTTAAAGTTTGATATTTACATTACATAGCAATTTATTTTAGAAATGTAAATATTAAAAAAATTGAATCTTACTCCTTAGATTCAAATTTCTTTCTTTCTAAATTATGATGAAAAATATCATATAATGAAATGTTAGATGGGAGATCTATAAATGTTTCCGCTCACAAGTGGAATCCAAAGTGTTAATGAGTCACGTGCTTTGCAGAGTGTCATGGCAAATAGCAGTCCAAGTGCTGATTCTAACCTTAGCAATAACTAAAGTCTAAACATGACGTTATTTTTAAAACACTTTCAAAAATTATCTTTTAAAAGTTTTATTATTTTAGAGAGTTCCCGTCATGGGGCAGCAGAAACGAATCCAACTAGGAACCATGAGGTTGTGGGTTCGATCCCTGGCCTTGCTCAATGAGTTAAGGATCTGGCATTGCTGTGAGCTGTGGTGAAGGTTGCAGACACAGCTCTGATCTGGTGCTGCTGTGGCTGTGGCATAGGCTAGCAGCTATAGCTCCAATTCGACCCCTAGCTTGGGAACTTCCATGTGCCGTGGGTGCAGCTCTAAAAAAAAAGTTTTATTATTTTATAATAATATAAACTAATAATTATATAAAATATGCATATAATAATATATAATATATAATAACAACAAAAAAAACTCATGAAGTATAAATATAAAGTCTTTTAAATTATTTTTCTACTGCCTCTTTAGATTTTGTAGTCCCAGTTCCTCCCCTAACTAGATAAAAAGATAACTTTTTCTTGTGAATATTAAGTATACAAAAGTTCTTTGGCCACTCAGATTCACAGACGACAGATTCTGTTGGGGACTTAATAGGCCTGGTCCAGTGCAATAGTGATACAAATTCACATTCCACTTGAATCTCCACTTTTCGAGCTAAGTCAAGCTGCTTCTCACTCTCCTTTGTCAATTCCAACCTCTCATGTCATTTAGCCATGAATTCCGTCTTCCTGGAAAAGAAAAGGCAGCAAAGGGACAGAAATAGTCATGCCTATCTGACACTGTGCTGGCAGTATCTTTGCTGAACCTAGAAGACTTTTCATCAGGTGCTTTCATTTTTCTTTTGGAAATGTTCCCATCTGCTATCCCCTAATCTCAGTGGATTGGTCAACTATGGCTTCTTCTGTATCACTGTTTCCCCTGGCTCCTTATTTGTTCTTCAAAGGCTATGCCTCCTGTATCAACTTCAGCTTATTTTTGCTAAGTTTTTAGTTTTTTGCTTTTTGTTTTTGCTTTTGTCTGGGTATTTGTCTTCAAGTATCCAACATGATCACATATGTCTCTCATCTCATTAGGGCCCATATTTGATCCAAGAAAACATGGTTTTCTCTCTTAATTCTGGTAATTAAATTCTCCTAAAACTGTGGCTCCTGTTCTGCTGTTTCAAAGACCTTTAGCCAGCCTCTCTATCCATTTAAATTTCTAAAGAATGACTCAGGAACTAGTTTACTGATCATCTCACAAATAACAGAGAATATCGATCAAGCTTTGTCCTGAGTAGCTTTGAAGCCCTTTCACTGGGCTTCAGTTTAGGAGGTAAACTCTGTATTCTTCTTTAGGAATGGTAAGACTCATAGGGAAACTCTTTTCAAATAAATCCTCTTTGAATTTCAATTTAACTTCCTAGCAACTTTTAGATCAGAAGTGTGTAGTTAAGTAAGAGTGCATGACTGGTTTTCTTAGAACTTTTTTGCAAGCCCTACATCTTGGTCTCCAACCCTAGTTGGGAATATGGTCTCAATGGTCCCAGAAACTTATATGAAACATAGACTAAGACAATTCCATTTAAAAATTCAAAGCAATATATTTTAAGGAGACAGAACATAGATGGATGGTTCTGAGAGGCTAATTTCTCTCCATTTCTTGCAATTTAACAGAGTTGGCCCAATAGAAGAATATGCAATTCTAAGTTTTTGAGAATACTCCCAGGAGCCTTCCATTGTTATATATACACATAGATATTCCCTGCTGCTCATTTTCATAAGTAGTAGGGCATTTCAAAGACCGCATTCCTCTCTATTGGAATATTTGCCATGGTACATACAATCTAACTCTCTGGGGAAAAAAAAAAAAAGAGCATGGAGGCTATAGTGTGTTCACCTACTTCACTATTTTCCTTAATAAACCCTAATTTTGTATTTCTGCTAGCTGGGTGAGTGTACCAATTGCAAAAGAGTTGGAAACAATGAAAGACAAACATTACTCTATCCTGGTGTAATGTATTCTTGGAATTGATGGTGTTTAACTGGCTTATTTTGGAAATGAGAAATAGTCCTTCCTAGGGACAGTGGCTTTACAAAGACTATAAAAAAAGTGGCCAAGCTGCTAAGAGAGCCACTTTTCCTGCCACAAGTAGGAGACTACAGTGTTATTTCATAGCCCAGGATCAAGCTGAGTGATTTGTGTTCAGAAGTCTTGGAGTAGTCAGGGAAACCATGAAATCCAGAAGACCAACAGCCTATGGTGGATGCTCAGTTATCATATCCAAGGACTGGAAGGGGTTGTACTCAGTCACCACTATAGGTCCCAGACAAGCAACAATTTCTAAAAAGTAGTAGATATGCCACAAAAGGAAACCATGGGTAACTGGGACTATAGCTAGCCAGTAAAAAGGAGTCTATATTTTGCAAAATCTGGGGGAAATTTGTATGAATAGTAATGTATTATGGCTGAAAACTGTGAGAAGACACAATTCCAAGGATGAGTCACCTTATCCATCATTGCAGACTTTTCTAATAATATGAAAAGGGGCAAGTAGATCTAGTTGAACCAGATCTTACCAACTCATGAAAAAAAGAAAAAAAAAAACCTGGAATTTGTTTTGCCTATTTCTAGGGTGCAAAAATGCAAATCAATTGGTTGAACAAAAATCCAGACTTCACAAAATTATATTGCCTAGAATAACTCTAAGACCTAGTACACACAATCTCAACTCCCTAGAGGAAGCCCTCTAAGCTCCCAAACTTACTGGATACTAGAACCAAGGTAGTTATGGTTTTAGCATTTGCTTTTAGATTTGCTTGCTATTTTTTAGTCAGCCTATATAGCTGATAATATATGAATGTGTGTTGTCATTGATTAGATAAATTCATTTACCACCATGTTTTTGGATTCCGTAACAGTGGTCCACATTTATGGTCAAAAAAGTCTTGAAAACCTAAAGCTCGCCAAGATTGTAAAACGGGAACATTGTTCCCATGATAAGAGGAAGATGAAAATTCAGTCTTTTCAGGAGTTCCCATTGTGGCTCAGCAGGGTAAGAACCTGACATGGTGTCCATTAAGATATAGGTTTGATCCCTGGCCTTGCTCAGTGGGTTAAGGATCTGGCATTGCCTCAAGCTGCAGTGTAGGTCGTAGATATGGCTTGGATCAGGCATTGCTGTGGCTGTGATGTAGACAGGCAGCTGCAGCTCTGATTTGATCCCTAGCCTGGGAACTTCCATATACTGCAGGTGTGGCCATAAAAAAAAAAAAAAAGAATTTAGTCTTTTCATATAAGATATAAAATAGGTGGGGATGATATGCAGTGGTATCTTTTATTGAACACACCTGTCTATCTGGTGAAAATTACTGGTGCTATACACCACAGAGGAAGCACTCACCACTGTCCCCCTGTGCCAGATACCATTGCAAATTGCTGACACTACTGGCCCTTGATGTGCTGTCTGTAATATTACTAGTAGCAATATTGTCATTCTTTTTTCCTTAAAATTAGGAATTATGATTATTGAATGTTGTGTTTGCTTTTCCTAGTCACTCTGTATAGGATATACTGGTAAAAGTTAAAAATGTCAAAGGTCACAGAATGGCATTAACATCAGGACTGGATTTTGATGCTGAAAACAGCATATATCATGGACGATATCATTAATACACGATGAGTTGTCTGAATGTTTGAGGAGAGCACAGGTTTTTTTAGTCATACATGGGATGATATATGTATGGGTAATATTCAAAAATATTGGTGATCATAGTATCAAATGTACTGTAACTTTTGCTTGCTTTTCATACCTTCTGTCTATTCAACTATGTCAAATGAACAATAATTTATACCATATAATGACCCTTCCCTTTCACTCTCACAGCTGACCAAAGTTGATTGATTTTTTTTTTTTCCTTTTTAGGGCCTCACCATGGCATTGGAAGTTCCCAGGCCTAGGGGTCCAATCAGAGCTACAGCTGCTGGCCTCCACCACAGCCACAGCCACAGCCACACAGGATCCAAACTACATCTTAGACCTATACCATAGCTCATGGCAATGCTGGATCCTTACCCCACTGAGCAAGGCCAGGGATTGACCCTGCATCCTCATGGATCCTAGTCAGTTTGTTAACCGCTGAGCCATGAAGGGAACTCCCAAAGTTGATTGAATTTGATGTAAGAAAATCAATCTATAAATTGATTAGATACATATAATTTATGTATTGATTAAACAAAAGTATTCAGGAAATAGTTCTCTTCTGGTTGAATAGAAATTTTGGAAAATAATCAATGGTAGAACTGGAGTGTAAATATAGACTAAAGATGGGTATGGGGAAGCAATACAGCCAAGTTTCTAGTCCCATCAGTTAATATTGTATGTTTCTTCATATCCTTATATTTTACTACATTAACTATTCATAATAAGGTATGGAAAATTTAGAGGAACCAGTCTCTATTTCCCCAGAGGAAAAAAACTGAAGACAGTGGTGTTGCATTTATATATCCTTTTAGGATCAATATTCACAGAATTGAATATAGGTTAATAACACTGGGAATTTCCAACTGAATAGAGGCAATGGTAAAAATACAAACCATTCTTACTCTACTGAGACAGGATACATGATTCTCTTTAAAGTTAGAATTAATTTATTACAACTGAGAACCTTGAGATGAGGATAAATCAGGAGGTAAAAAGCAAAGTAAACCCAATCTTTCTCTCCCAAATCAAATCAAACCTTAGCAAGATTTTTTTCTAGATTTAAATACTACTTAAGTATTCATCAAAGTGCAAAAAAAAAAAAAAAGAAAAGAAAAAAGAAAGACTGAAAAGAAATTGGGGTAAGAAAATCAAGAAATACAGAGTAAAGCTGAAAGAAGAGAAGAGAGAATAAAATATGACAGCGTTTTGTTTTGTTTTTTTATTGTTGTTTGCTGTTTGATATTGTTTTTACCTTAAAGGAGTCAAGAACTGAAAATTAAAAGTTCTCAGCAAAGCACATAAATCATTTTTTAAACTTTTTTTTATTAAAGTATAGTTGATTTACAATGTGTCAATTTGGGCTCTACAGCAAAGTGACTCAGTTATACATATATTACATTATTTTTTTACATTCTTGTCCATCATGGTCTATCCCAGGAGATTAGATATAGTTCCCTGTGCTATGCAGTAGGACCTTGTATGCATTTCTGCTAAGATCAGAAGTAAGACAAGGATGTCCACTTTCACCACTGTTATTCAACATTTTGGAATTTTGGAAGGTTTTGGAATACAGCAACCAGAGAAGAAAATAAAAAGTAATAGAAGAATCCAGATTGGAGAAAAAGAAGTAAAACTATCACTCTTTGCAGATGACATGATAATATACCTAGAAAATCCTAAAGACACTACCAGAAAACTGTTAGAGCTCATCAATGAATTTGGTAAAGTTGAGGGATACAAAATTAATACACAGAAATCAATTGCATTTCTATATACTAATAATGAAAGAATAGAGAAATTAGGGAAACCATCCCATTTTACCACTGCATCAAAAACAATAAAATACCTAGGAAGAAATCTACCTAAAAAGACAAAGACCTGTACTCTGAAAACTATAAGACACTGATGAAAGAAATGAAAGATGACACAAAGAGATGGAACGATATATCATGTTCTTGGATTGTTTCTCCATTCTAAATGTAATTGTTTGCATCTACTAAACCCCAAACTCCCCGTCCATCCCATTCCCTTCCCTCTCCCCTTTGTTAACCACAAGTCTGTTTTCTTTGTCTGTGAATCTGTTTCTATTTTGTAGATAGGTTCATTTGTGCCCTATTTTAGATACCACATATAAGTGATATCATATGATATTTGTCTTTCTCTTTTTGACTTACTTAGTATGTAAATCTCTATTTGCAAAAAGAAACCATTTTTAAGTGACACTTCTGATGAACTTAATCCCTGCACTCATCACCAACAATTAAACATGTATATACACATGCCATAAAGCCCTTCATCAATGTACTTCGTTTTTAGTTTACAAGTAACTTTTCACCAAACCCTCTGGGAATCTGATATTGTCAAAAATTCCTTTTTCTTAAAAGTATTTTCCCTTGATTTCTGATTTACCAGTTATTCCAAGTAAGTCCCTGTATTCTGGAATATACACTCTGTCTTCTAATATAAGGGATGTTCAAAACTAGATCTTTAAGTTTTCCATAGTTCTTTTTCACAACCTTTTCATTTATATGTGAATGTTTCTTAAATTCTTATTTCCATTTCAAAAAAAATAACTATTTTAAATTTCTTAACACTAGTGTATTTTATCTTACATCAGTTTTAATGCATGTTTAGTGTTTGAGGAAATCAAAAAATATCACTCATTTTCCTTTCCTGAGTTTTGAACAAAACAAAATAGGACAAAAGAATAAGGAGACTGAGAAGCCAAATATAAACTTTATTAATGGTAAAGCTCTTTTGGAAAATGTGGCTTATGCCTAATCCTAAAATTGAGACACCAAATTAGATTTAGCCTCCTCATCACTGATTGCTTTGGCCTGGAGCAGGGCCCTCAGGGGTTCAAGTCTGATTCTCTAGAGCTAGCAGCTCAGAGGGGGACAGAGCAGATCATTCTTTAGAGACAGCTCACCCAGAAGGTAATAGGGAGGAAGGGGTGGGACGGTGTGCCAAGAATCTCTTTAAATCATTCCTCCATCCTTTGGAGAGATGAGTAAGAGAAACCAGGAACACTCCTTCCACAAGGGGGGAAAAATGAATATTCACACCACTGAGATATATAACTGAATTCATTCACTATCAATTCTTCCTTTCAGCCTTTTTCTTTTATGGTCTAAGGTGTTTTGTTTTCTGCCAAAGAAACTAGGCATTTCCATTTTGCATTTTTGGGAGTATTTATTTATTCTTACCTTTAACTCCATGTTCTCTTGTTTCAGTCATCCACCATTTTCTTTTCTTTTTTTTTTTAATTTCCAATCAACAATAATGTATTCTATACTCTTTAAATACTTGTACCTGCATTGTTATAATAACCTTTCTCACTTACTTTTCCCACTTTGTTACATCTACTTTCAATCAATATTTCAGGCTAATGCGTTTTCTATATACATGAGTTTTCACTGTGTTTATCTATGTTGTTCCTTCTTCATATTCCATATTTAGGGAGGATATTTTCTAAAGATAAGGCTGTATGATAGTTATCACAGTGGTTTAGAGCATAAGCAATGGAGCCAATAAAACAAACCTGAGCTAAATTTTTGCCTCTGTCAGTAAATGGCAACAGAAAATTGGCTAAATTACTTTTCTCTCTGAAAATGAGAAAAAGGAATTTCAACAGATCAATAAGCAATAAAGAAACTGAAATGGTCATTGAAGTTTTCCTTTCTCAAAAGGCCATGTAGCCTAAGGAGGTTTTACCTGAGTTCTTCCAAACTTTCAAAAAAGATCTATTTCATATTTTATACCAATGGAAATAAATGCAAAATTCATAAATAAATTATCAGCTAAATGGGTTGAATAATAAATTTATAATAATAGATTATGGAAATATAGATTTTATCACAAAAACATAGGGGTTTTGATATACTAAAATTGATTAATATATTTAAGATATTAATAGGCTAAATGAGAAAAATCAAATTATTTAAATCAATGTAGAAGCATTTGATAAAATTAAATATTTATTTTTTTGTTAAAAATAAAACTCTTAGCATATTAGGATAAGGAAAAAAATTCCTTAATTTGAAAAGATTTTCTACCCCAAGCCCTAATAAAATATTACACTCATTCCCTTTAAGATAAGGAGCAGGACAAAGATGACAGCTATCTTCATTAGTATTTAAAAGAATATTCAAAAGCCTGTCCAATTGTATAAGAAAAGAAACATAAAAGAGTGGTTTAAGAACTGGAGAAGAAGTACATCTCATTCTTTAAGGACTGTGTGTGATCAGCTACCTAGAAAAAGCAACAACAAAACTGACAAATAATTAGAACTAATTAGTACTATCGGTTAGTTCTAGAAAGAAAAACAATTTACAAAGCAAGAACGAAGAGAAAAAATAGTAAACTGAAATGCACTTTATAATGACACAGTATAAAAAACCAAGAGTTTAACCTAATTAAAATTACAAATGGGGACACGGAAAGACAGTAGATGATCTGGCATTATGGGGAAATATTCCATGCACTTCTATAATGAATTAGTGCTATATTAATGCCAATTCACAGCCATTGCCAGCTTGTGACCAGTGTCACTGGCCGTACACCTAGATAATGTCCACAGTTACTCCAACACAGAACTGAGCCTGTGCTGAAACACACACTCCAGGATAACAGGAAGGACAGGAAAATCTACTGGAGAAAGGCTATACATTTTTGTAGAAAAAAAATTCTATCAACTTTTCAGCCAAAGCAATAGTAGTAATGTTACTATCATGGGCCTTGATAAGAAAAAATAAAACTATTTGTATCATCTTATGTTCATTGCATTTAGAGAGCGGATCTCCTAAATGATGTAGATAAATGGAATATGTGATTGCACGATCCGATCCAAGGGGATTATTTGTGCACCATTTCTTAAACTGGTTGTTATATGTATCTGATCATTTTATTATTCTTTAAAAAAATACATCACATATATTCTGTATATACTCCTCCATTTATATAAAATGCCATTTAGATTAAAAGGAAAAAAATATATATTTTCATACATAAGCATAAAGTTTTGAAGGTATATTTAAAATTTTATAACAGATGCTTTTGGTTAAGGGCAAAAATGTTTTGGAGAAGAGAAGAGAGAGACTTTTGACTTTTGAACCATATAATTGAATTATCTATTAGATAATCAAATTAATGAAATCATTTAAAAATGTTGAAAAACACTACTGGAAGAGCATCCAATTTAGATAACATAGAAATAAAATTGAACAAAATATGAAACTATAGAAAAAAACTATAAAAATAATGTCAAGATGTAAAAGGACTAAAGATCTAATTGTATGGGAAGAATCAGGTAATCGATATCTTAAAGATGTCAGTTTTGGAATTCTCATTGTGGCTCAGTGGGTTAAGAACCTGACTAATATCCATGAAGATGAAGAGTTGATTTTCGGCTTTGCTCAGTGAGTTAAAGGATGCAGTGTTACCACAAGCTGCAGTGTGGATTGCAGACACAGTTCCGATCTGGCTTTGCTGTGGCTGCAGCTGCAGCTCCAATTCAATCCCTATCCTAGGAGCTTCCATAGGTCACAGGTACAGCCCTAAAAAAAAAAAAAAAAAAGTCAGTTCATCAAATTATTCTATATATTCAATCAAAACTCAACAGAAGATTTAATGGTACTCCTTAGATTTGTTTTTCAAGTATTATGAGAGGATATAACATAGCCAGAATGATTTCGACAAAAAAAAAAAAAAAAAAGAAAGAAAGAACAAATGGTGGACCTATTCTATCAAATATCAAGAAAAGCTAAAAATAATAATAATTAGAACAATGCATTTGGCTTACAAATATAGTAGGAGACTCATGGAACAAAATAGAAAACAAAGAAATAGGCCACATAATTATAAGGTTGTAATAAGTGACAGGGCTGCCATTGCTGATCAGGATGGGGGAAAGGACAATTCAATAAATGGTACTGGGACAGCTGATAAATTTGGAAGTAAGAATTATAGAAGTTAGAAAGAAATTTAGGAAATATCTTCATGATGTTAGGGGAGGGGAAAATTTTCTGAGTTAAAAATGAAAACATTAGAAAGAGATTGATAATTCAATTAAACAAAAAATTTTTAAATGTGTACATTAACAGATGACAATACAAGAGGAAAAAACAATCTACAGACTGGAGAAAATTTTCACAAATACTAATAAGAATTTATAACTATTTCCTACAAATCAGTAAGAAAAGGGCAATTCTATAGATGAATACTAAATACACACAGACATTTCTCAGAGGAAACCTGAATTATAATAAAGAAAAAGATGCTCTGCCTCATAAGTAATTAGACAAATGCAACATGAAACCTTGATGTAGCATCATACTCGATAAATTAGGAAACATTAAAATATTAGAGTACTAGTATTGGTAAGAATGTTGAATATTGTGAACACTAACTTTCCTTGTGATACTGTAAATTGCTTCAACTACTTTAAAAAAAAAAAGAAAACTTTGGAAATTAGGTTAAAAATGCATACACACATTTCCCTAGCAATTTCTCTCCTGGGAAGAGTCAAATTTAGATAAATACTTTCAGGTATAAGAATGTTCAGAGCTGCATTTTTGTTTTATACTTAAGAAATTTAAAAACACTTGAAATACCATAAATTAAGAAATGCAGTGAAATTATATAAATATATCCATCTATCTATATATTATAAAAATGTGTATAATTCTCAGAAACTCAAGAAATGAGGAAAGAGCAGCTAGGTGATGGATGAGCTCACTGGTATGGCAAGGGGGATCTAAGTGGGGTACCATAGCATATTTTATAGTCTACCACTGGTACCACTCATGTCCTCTTACTTTTTACATTTAGTTTACTGCATTCAGGCACAGCTCATTTAGGTTTCTGGTTGGTCAAAATTTATAGGAAACATATATAAGAGGAGGGTTTTATATTCCCTCACAGCTTTGGCTAGCATTTCTGCTTAACTAGATGGTTTGCCTTGTGGGATGACTTTCTGATGGGTCATTGGTTATGAGGCTCTTATAGTCTGTGGCTGCTATATTTGTACATTTACAATTAAAATGAGACATAGGAGTACCATGCTTCAGTAGTCCATCTGAACACAAAACCCATTTGTTCTGCCCCTACATTGCAGCAGCAGTCTTACATCTTCACGAAGATTAGGGTCAATTGGCCCTGCTGGAATGGCAACTCCTTTTGGTGCCTACTGATCCACTGACAGAAGAAACTCAAAATGGCCAGGCAACAGCTCTTGCTTTAAGTGTAGTAGGACTCATACTGCATCCACTGGTAAAAACATCCCTCTTCTGGGACCTAGTCCCTCCAGGAAGTCAAAACCTAAAGTATGTGGGCAAAAGATATAAATTCCCCAAGTTGGACACCGCAAGGTCACCATAACTATTTCAACTCATTCTTTCCCAGTCTTTATTTCCTGGGATCTACCTATTGATAACATAGAATCATATAATACTTATTGCTTAGGGGATATGCCTCATCCTGAAGGATGACTCCCAACCATCCAGGGTGTCCTCTCTGATATAGTATCCCAGCTGTTCTCCCCCAAAACTAATACTCTGTCAGTCATCAGCATCTGGTAGATGGTAAAAACATTGGTAGCATGGTCATGTGTCCACTGACACACCGCCTTTGCTATAAAATGGGTCACTTGGTCTCAGACAATGTTATATAGAATCCTATTATGAGAAGCCAGATTTTTCACAAGTCGTCTAATAGTGATGATGCCTGAGGTTTTGTGAGCAGGAAAGGTACACCCCTACCCAGTGTGTTTGTCAGTTCCATCAGGATGAAATTTTGTCACTCCTAGAGTGGAAGGAGTCTGATATTGTCAACTTGTGCCAAGTATCTGGCTAATCTCCCCAAGGGGCAGTACTCTGTTAGGTTCAGCTTTTGCTCCTGTTGTTGGACAATTGGACATTCATCAGTGGCAGCACCTACATCAGCCTTGGTGAGAGTCTATGCAGTTAGGCTCATGTAGAGCTTCCACCTCTATAACATGCTTACTTTGTCCATAAGCCCATTGCACAAGCACTGAGAACAAACATCATCTGACATCTACTGCCTTGGTTATTTTATACAATGACTGCATACCTTGTACCAGGAGCTGCTCTAGTGAAATGATCACAACTGAAACAGCAGTGATAATTGAGATTAATCTTGCTTAGGTTTGCAGTAGTCTACTTTCATTCATCACACGTTACCTAGTTTTTCTTGGGGCCAAACTGATGACTTTAAGGAGTATGATGAGGACCACCACCCCTGCACCCTTGTGTCATTGAAGGTGGCACTTATTTCTGCCATTCCTCAGCTGTTGCAATTTTTAAAAATTGACTAACTTGGCTAGGGGGTGCTCTTTCAGGGTGCAGTAGGCAGAATTTTAAGATGGCCCTTGTGGTAAACAGAATAATGAGCCCCTAAAATATCAATGTCCTAATCCCCAGAACCTGTGAATGTGTTAGTTTACATGGCAAAGAGGAATTAATATTGCAGATGAAATTAAGATTGCTAATGCTTACCTTAAGACAGGGAGAGTAACATGGGTTATTTGGGGGGGGGCAATAAAACTGAAAATTTCTTAAAAGGGAAAGAGGGTGGCAAGAAGAACTAGAGAGGTGGCAGTATGAGAAACACTGGATTTCACATTGCTGGCTTTGAAGGGACCTTGAGCCAAGGAATTAGGATGGAGTCTAAAAGTTTCAGACAGAATAAACAGATTCTCTCTTTGAGCCTCCAGAAGTAAGGCAGCCCTGCCAACACCTTAATTTAAGCCCAGTGAGACCCATTTGAGATATTGACCTCCAGAACCATAATATAATAGGTTTGCACTGTTTAAGCTACTAAGTTTGCACAGCAATAGGAAACTGAACAGTTCAGCCTTGTGAGACTCTCAGCAATGAACCCATTTGAGCTCAACTGTACCTCTGACTCACAGAATTGTGTTTTTGTAAGTCTCTGTGATAATGTCTTGTAATGTAGCGTAGAAAACTAATACATAGAGCTTCCACTTCACCTCTCTGACTACAATAGCTCTAGGGATAGGGGGAGGCATGTCTTACCAATTGTAAGTTTGTCCCTTTCAATCATACATTTGAGAACCTGAGAAATTTCTATTAGTTTGGTCTCTATATCTAGTGGACTTATGATGAGATGGACCCAAACCTAAGCAAGGACTCCACTTACTGCCTGACTTCATATACTCTCACTTTAACAGAGGAGTGAGGAGGACACTTTGGCTTCCCAGATATTAATGCCAGATCAGACTCTATTCAACAGAGCTAGAAAGATCTGAACACTCCTCAATGTATAGTCACCTAAGTACATGGCTATACATCCCTTGAAAGAAAAAGACTAGGGAAATCACCGCAGTATGTAACTGGCATGGTGTTTCATGGTCCTTCGTGATAGGGACCTGGTCATTCCTTCAGTTAATGGGCTCTGAGTTTGAGAACTTGAATTTCCATTTGTCTAGCTGACCTCAACCTTTTTTTCTATACTTGATATTTTCTGATTATGTTAACAAATATCCTTGTTGGCTGCCCATCTAACATGCTCCTAGGAAAATTATTTTCTATTATCCATGACAGTAGATCCCTATAGATTGATCTTTTTAAAGATCAATCTGACCTTGTTGCTTATTACAATAATTATGTTCAGTGCTATTTGGGGATACTGTCATCTCCTTGCTACTAGGGAGCCCAATTATCTAACAGCATCTCTTACCATCAGTCCCAGCCTGCATAAAGCAGCCACTGGTGAGCTTCTCAACAATGCTCGTGCTCCTTTGCAGTCTGCTCTTCTTACTGCTGTGGGCAAATGGAGTGTGTTCCAGGATCTTCCAAGAAATGCTAATACTTAAATAGTAGAACTACCCTAGAATGCTCACTGCTCTGAGTTTTATTATTTTTATCTCTTTCTCAATAGTCTGAATTGGTGGTCTCAGCATCTCTATTTAATTTGAGCCATTTCCTTTTATAAGCTTCTAAAAGCCATTCCCAGAAGTGTATCTGGCCCATCTCTTCAGGGATGGAAAATCTTGTGTCTAGGAGAGGAGAATGTTTCTATACTGACAAACTCTCCCCTGCCTAGTTTAATATCTATTTCTCTTGATCCAACAGCCTCACGATTCACTCTCGGGCATATTCTTGTTTCCTGCTAGCACATGTTAGCCAGATTCTACAGCTCCTTTGATATATAATCTCAGTCCTCTCTCAGCAGGCCTGGAATACTACTCGTCATATTTTGTTGAAATTTGACCCAACTTGTAGATCCAGGGAGCCAAGAATAGAGGTGGGAGCAGGTCTTAAGGAGAATAATCATTGTCTTATAGGGTATCTATAGAGCACCTTCCATGTCTAGGAACTCCACAGAGTCTTCTTTAAATAAAGAGTTTCCCCCTGTTTTCAAGCAAAGGAATGTGGGCTCCTTTTGTTATCTCATAGGATTTGGGGGAATCTGGGAATTCAAGTACTCAAGGGGATCAATTGAAGATAATTCCATCCAGAGTCTCAGGGTTCCTACTTCTTGCCTTGCAGGGCTGTAACTTTGTTATGGAATACTTAGCTAAGCCAAGAATGCAACCTTCTTTAAACTTCTGCCTCTCTTACAATTAAGCCTTATGCCTGAATTTCAGCTGTACTGCCCTTCAGCTACAGTTCAATTGTTGGCATTTTAAATGCTGCCAAGAGGGCTCCCAGACTCATACTTGGCTTGAAACATTTATTATTAAATCTGAGTCTTTCATTTTCTCTTTCCAGTGTGATAGAGCACTTTGCCATAGCCACCTAACTCCACAGTACTTATAGTTGTTATTCCTGTCCACACACACATCATTGCACCAACTAATACACCCCCCTCCATTTATGTGCTGTCTCAGTTCACCCAGTACAGAGGAATGAAGATTATGAAGGGGGCACCAGTGAATCTTAGTGCTGCAGTATACTAGAGACTATCAATTCTCTATCTTCCACTAGCGATGGGTTCCCATAGCCATTTGATTAATGAGTGATCAAACTTGAGACTCCCATCATTAGCATTTGCTTCCTCTGACTCCTGATTGTACCAACAACCTGAGATTAGTTTTCCTAGGAGCAGAGCCTGAACAAAGCTAAGCCTGAATTACTGTACAAGTGAATGATCCAGAGTGCCTTCAGGAGAAGCGCATTATGGGGATAGAGCAGGATAGAGCAGGGAGAAAGGCCAACCAAGGAAGTGGTTTCTGCTGGAGGCAAGCTTCAAAGTTTCAGACTGTTCCCCATGGAGATTCCGGAGCATGAATTGTACCATGGAGCTGGTTCCACTTTGAGGTACCTGTGGTAGGTCAGTTATTGGCTACTTGTTGCTCCCCTCCCTCACAGAGGCTTAACCTTCTGGGCGAAGTGGTTCCCATTTGGCCATGGGCAATTCTCCATAGGAGGAGAGATCTGTGAGCTGTCAGTAGTCAATATTCACAGCATGTGGGGCATGGGCTGCATCTGTTCTGTGAATGGAATCTGGATTGGGCATTACTGGCACCTATTATAGCAGGTTACAAAGACTTCCACTGTACTATTAGTTGATCTGAGTTATAGGTTGTTTATCAATTTTTATATTATATTTCATATTACATTTTATGTTGCAGTACTTTAGAATAATGATATGATTTTTGATTTATTCAGACTTGAAGCTATAATAAAGGTAGATAATGTGATTTTATCCCTTCTCACTAACACCTTAAGTTGTATGTCACCACTTATTATGAACAAGTAGCTGAATTATATAATTAAAAAATAAAACATCGTTGATTCTCTCAATGTTACTGAATTAAAAGTGCATTTATTTTTAAAGACTCTATAAAGGGTATGAAGCACATAAGAAGAGTTTAGTCACTAGTTTATGCCACAGCAGAAGCAGACCTATTCTTAGGGCTGGGAGGTCATTTCCCCCTATCTTCCAATAGCTTTTGTATTTGCCTGCTAGGGCTGCCACGAAAAGTACCACAGACAGCTGCTGGAAGGGCATTACTACCACCTGCTATAGCAGGGTACTAGGAGGACTTTGACAGTATCATTTTAACAGTAATTATAAAGACAAACTTAAGCTAGATGGCCCAAGGCCAAGGTTAGTTTCTTCTGAGGGATGTGAGAAAAGAATCTGTTGAGGCCTTTCTTCTTGGCTCATAGATGGACAATTTCTCCCTATGTCTTCACATCATTTTCTCTCTGTGTCTGTGTCCACATTTCCTCTACTTAAAAGGACACAGGTCATGTTAGATTAGGGCCCACCATGATGACTTCATTTTAATTTAATTAATTCTTTAAAAGCTCTGACTCCAAACAGAGTTGCATTCTGAAGTACAGGGGTTAGATTTTAATATATGAATTTTAGGGAGCTCATAACTATCCCTACCTTATTACCTGAAGGTTTTCTAGCATTAAAAAGTGGTGCTCTTATAACATAAATGATTTCAAGGACTTTTTTTTTTTTATATTTTGAAAGTGGAAAAATGATAAAATGATTCCAATTTGTTCTTATTTTTGCTTTTATACTATTAAGGAATCTGCTTTGAATACTAAAAATAAATTATTATGAAAATGAATAAATGGTACAATCTTGTCTTGTCTTGACATAATTAAGTAAAAGATTAATATGAGGTACAGACTTGTATTTCTGAAGAGATGGTACAGTAATTATTTTTGCAGGAATTTAAGTACCAAAAACCAAACATGGTTTATCTTTATTTAACCAAAAGTTTCTTGTTAATTAGAAATTGAATGAGAAGGAGATACATTTCCTACATATTAATAAAATATTACTTAGTTCAAATTTGAATACAATTTTCCTAAATTGCATATTTTCAAAGCTTGAATTAACTGATATCAATACTATATAAAATCTCAGGGCTGGTAGCCTTGAAGACAGTCTTTGGTATGGTGATGACTAGAGTAGCGGGTTTTGATTACTAAGAAATAAGTGTTCCAATGGATAATCTTTATTAGCAAATAAACACCTTATTTTTTAAAACACCTATCAACTTTAATTTCCACAAATGCCATTTCAAAGAAAAAAAAGCTTGTAGTAATGTAGAAGAAAACCTGTTGACAGAAAGAAATCAAAGTGAAGTCAAACAGCAAGGCAGAAGAAATAGGAATTAATGGAAAGTATTTTACCTAAGAGCTACATGAACAAAGAACTATTAAGAATGTTTATGTATACAAAGCATTATCACTTATACATTTAGAAACTGCTTCTTTAAACTTTCATATGAAGCAGCAAGATTACTTTTCTTCTCAATTAACAGATTAGGAAATTAGAGCTCATGCTAGTTCATCTCTTTGTTTCCAAAATCTATAAAGGCAAGTTAGAGTTTAACTACCTTCTACTAAGTGGAAAGAACTGGTTTAATGGGTAATGAGTATAGTACTAGGTGATCTTCCAGCCACTGGGAATAAGGCAATGAACAAAAGTGATAAAGGTCCCTATTCTTTTGAAGCTTAGAGTTGATACTAAGAGCAGATTCCCATTTTCCTTCTTACTAGGAAAGACAGAAATGGGAGAATTAGAACTAAAAGACAAAAATGGGAGAATTAGAACCAAAACCACATAGGAAAATGGTGCTAAATGCAGACACAAGGTAGAAATAAAAGCTAAAAAATTTGACAAAATCAATTCAGCCTTATATAAGAAATAATAAAATTGGCCAATGAAATGGGGCAACTGCAAACTGATAGGTTCTGAGGTCACAGAGGAAGATGGAAGATAAATTAGGAAGCGAGGTCTCCAGCAAGGGAGAGTTAGCAACAAAAGAGAATTTTCTGCTTGGACACCCAGCTTACATTACTTAGGAGAATGGTCTGCATGACATTATGATGGGAAATCTATCTTTGGAGGACTGAGGTCAGCTAAGCAACCTGCAAGAGAAATCCTTATAAATGAGTATAGGTTATAAGTCTAGTCAATTAAAATTTTCCCCACACGGTCCCTTTTTTAAAAAAAAATGTTTTATTTAGACTTTAAGTGCCCTTCCGACTAGGAACCATGAGGTTGCGGGTTTGATCCCTGGCCTTGCTCAGTGGGTTAAGGATCCGGCTTTGCTGTGAGCTGTAGTGTAGGTTGCAGATGCGGCTCAGATCCCCTGTTGCTGTGGCTCTGGTGTAGGCCTGCGGCTACAGCTCCAATTAGACCCCTAGCCTGGGAATCTCCATATGCCACAGAAGTGGCCCTAGAAATGGCAAAAAGTCAAAAAGTCAAAAAAAAAAAAAAAAGTGCCCTCTCCATAATCCCTTGCAAAGATATTGTGGACCTTTTGGAAATAGGAGAAACAAACACATAGTTTAGATTTCTTTGCAGAAAATTTTTTTTACTATTATATAAATAATTTGGCTTAAAATTTCATATGTATTTTTAAAATCTATTTTTCAATCTATTGAAGGATTTTGCTTCTGCCATCATATATTTTAAGGGGTAACAAATGATTATTGGTGTTAACTATACCCTGGTTTGGGAAACTGTCTTGTCAGTTTCCATAGACTTATTTCAACTTGTATTTCTAGAAGTTTTCTGTTTTCTAGTTGGTTGATTCCTTCTAAAATAGACCCAGATAAAAATGTTTATATTCTGTAAGTACTCCTAAGAACTGACAAGAAAAGACCTAGGATTACTCTGACGCT
This sequence comes from Phacochoerus africanus, assembly GCF_016906955.1. Lineage (NCBI taxonomy): Eukaryota > Metazoa > Chordata > Mammalia > Artiodactyla > Suidae > Phacochoerus > Phacochoerus africanus. The sequence goes on from NC_062553.1 coordinate 88,847,924, forward strand.
ATGTTGACATCTAAGGGAAGATGAGCCTAATCATCCAGGCAAGGTTGAGAGTTGATGTTTAATGTGTTAAAGAGCAGATACAGGGCTTACACTTGAAGAACCTCACACCTAAAGATAAACATGGAAAAATGCCCAGCAAGGCCAGAGAGTCAGCCAATTACCCACATGTCCACATTTATTATAGCCATCTGGCAGAGAGTCGTATGGATAACAATAGCTTGTGTAAATGGTGAGTTGATTTATTACCTCATTGATTGAAACTTATCAGTAATATGAAACAATTGCAGTGGCCATAAGCAAGAATACTGGTGACCTAGATATATAGTGTCACAGGGCACTGGTAATCAATAGCACGAAGACCTTGGGGTCGTTAATTAATCTCTGTCTCTGTTTCCTCTTTGGCCTCATGGGGATAATATTGTCCTCATTAGGCTATTGTGAAGATTAAAGGAGATGATGTGTGACAAGCTTTAACATAGTGCCTGGTAACTATTAGCACTTGAAAATTATCACTTAAAATTTTAATTGCTTCATTCTTTTTGTCCCACTCTGGGTGCAATTCTAGCTGGATTTTATCGGTTTGGAGTTGTTAAACAAATTCTATGTTATGATAGTCATAGAGATTCTGGTTAAAAGTAACAGAAATTAACTCTTACTGAGGAAGCAGAAAAGGCATTTATTATTATTTTCTAAATGGGTAACTCAGAGAAAGCTAAGGTGACTAAATAACCAGGCTCAAGATGCAGCTTCCAGGAACATTGTCCAAAATCATGCCACAGAACTGGCTTGCTGTCTAAACTGCTGCCGCTCCCACTCTCCACACCCCCTCTGCCAGGAACTCTAAATTATTGCCACTCCTACTGGCATTGTTTCAGAGCCAGAAATGCAATCTTGCAACCACTGCCACTCAGAGAACCAGCTACCTCTGCCATCACCCTAACAGCAAAGTGGATTCCATGTGCACTTTCCTTCTTTGTGTGGCTCGGTTCTGAAGTGAGGTCTTGCCTTAGTAATCTCTGATCTCATCAGTTGAACCTGAGCCCCAAAGATGAGTGAATCAAGTTTTGTGGGTTCTACCCTGGAGAAGCTTAAACCAGAAATGTGGAGATTCTCCCAAGTAGCAAGGGTGTTGAAGTTGCTAAACAGCCAGAAAAACAAAAAATTGTCCATTATAAATCACTGGAGAGAGCGATTCTTTTTGCTTTGAAAAACTGCTATAAAAGAGCTGATATATTCTTATTTATAGTGAAGGGTCTGCTTGCTCTGTGGTGCTTTGCCTCTGATTCAGCTCAGAACATTTTGGCTACATGTCTCATGATGTATTAGAATCCACTTCTTTCATTGCACCATTCAGTAGAACATTTAAAATCCTATGCAAAGGCAGCATGGTTGATACCGTTAGCTTCTAAGCTATTTGTACATATTGCGATCAGTGTAGCTAATAAATATTTATATTAGATTTCACACTTAGAGTAATTATTCTATTGAGCATGGAAATAAAGGAAAATGACTTAAATATAATGGCATGATAAGGCTGCTAATAATAATGATTTGGTTTTGGTTAAAACTTCATTCAGTTCAGCATGAGGGATGAGTACTAGGTGACAAGTTTTATCACCATAAATGCTACACAATGGAATGGGGGAAGCAGAGAAATGTGATATTAAAATTTTATGACCAAAGGAGAAAGTAGTAGAAATAGTTAAAAAGTTGATTTTTCAGTTAATAGGGTTAACGATGCAGAGAGATAAGTTCTAAGGCTGTTTCGAATGTCCGAGCAAGAGAAGTTGGTGGTTGGACTAGGGGGCTTTCACATGGCGAGGAGAGTAGACAGCTGACAGAGTGTGTAGGAGGTAGAATTTACAGGTTGTGGCTAAGAAGATGTGAAAGATGACAGAGAAGACGATGCCCAGGCTAGCATCTGGAGTTCTAACCAGAGTAACTTAGGTAAATGGCAGTGCTATTTACTAAGACAGGGAGCATGACAGTAGAGCAGGTTTGTGGGGAGGATGGTGAGCTCAGGTTTAGAATGAGAACTAAATGGATGTGCTGGTAAGTAATAGAGGTTGCAAACCCAGGAGAGAATTTTAAACTGGGAACGGACATTTTGAAAGTATCCCTTAAATAGTAAGTATCAAGAGGGAAAACTTTTAGAGAAGTTACCCTCTCTCTTTTTAGAGAACTACAAAGGTGGGATGTTTTAAAATGTCCTCAAACCTAGAATTGTAGTCAATTAAATGCAGAATCCATTTATGAGATTATAAATGTTGTAATGATATTTTTAGAAATAATTTTTATAAAGATGGGAAAGTAAGTTATTAGAAAATCTGCTATATTTTTGATATATGCTCTATTTTGAATTGTTGATAATGTTTTATGTTATAGAGTATTAAAGCCAAGAAGGGAATTTTAGCATTGATATCCAAAGACAAGAATTCTGAGAATAAAGGTGACAATTTCCACATGCTGAGAAGGAAGAGTATGCTATCCTTGTGATGACTTTGCTTGCCTGCAGTAATGAGTGAATGACTTTGAATTATACGAAGGTTAATTGACCGGTCATTCTTGATGAGATTGTAACTCTGTGGTGGGTCGTTTGTGAGGTACCATAAATTCATGGCAGATTCAACTTGCCATTCCTGTTTTGGGCCATCCTTTGTTTTGAACACAACTCTAAAGGCACTTTCTGTTAAATTCTGACTGCAGTCATATGTATGAATTAGCAAATTCTAAACCAGCTAGATGAATGAAGAGATTAAACGTGTTAGATCTATTCAAGGGCATGAGTGTCTGGAGAGATAGGGGTTTGAAATGTCTCTAATGGAAAAACAGCTCTAACAGGGTCTCTGCAGGAGCAGCCAATTCAAGACTAATTGAGGAGAAAAGTTTCCCAAAGTCAACCACTCAGCAGATAAGAAAGAGGCCAAAACCATTTGAAATGCCATGAATGGTTTTTGCAAAGGATAAAGGAGTATGGTAGGCTAGAAATCAAAGATGACATATCATTTGCTTAAATAGTGGATTCTGGAAATGATTCCACCGAAAGGCACCACATGTGGCTATAAACTGCACAAATGTCCAGTGAGAATGGTGCCTCCTGGAGGTGATGCCAGTCTGAATATTGACCTAAACCTTTACAATTTTGTGCAGGATTCTGCTTCCAACAAACAATTGTTTTTTTGCTTTAGCCAAACATTTTACCTTAACAAAGATAAAAAAGAAATAAATTGTTTTTATAAAGCACTACCATACATTATATTGGTGATTTTTATAAATATGGTGTGTAGTTTAGTGAATTACAAACTTGTGTTTCAGTGTGTGAATCCCTAATATATAATTCTGAAAAATCTAAAATGTATTAAGGGTATTTCTTTATGTATATAATATAAAGTATTACCTTGTAATACTTTATGTATTTAGGGTTTTTTAATTATCCCACTTAGCCAATTATATAGTTAGCTGAAATTATCCTAGAATTGTTGAAAATGTCAATTCAGTTTAAGGTGACAAAATGACATTTGACTGGAATCTATTATAACTGACATTGTGGCTCTGTTGATTTATTTTCAGTGTTGAACACCGATATCATTTATTTTAATATTCCTCTTCTCTGGCAGTGTAATAAGGGCCTAGTAAGCCAAGACTTATAAATAAAGCATGTGCTCATTTCATTAATATTTTCATGATTAGCTGTTTGGGGAATTTATGGATATGTTGTAAGAAACTAAGATTGAACCAGAGTATAGATCCCTCCAGACAGAGCCAGATGCCATGTATTTGTGTAAATGTGAATAAGTTGCATTGATTGCCAGATTTTTATTATCATAAATTCCCTTTTTTTATTAGTCCAAGGATAACAGTACAAAGCAAAACATAAGATTTCTTTATTTAAAGGTATCTCATAATTGTTGCATGGTAGAGAAAAAAAATTTTTTATGCTATAAATGTTCTGGTGAATGTGTGTGTGTGAGTAAAAGAAAGATAAGAGGAAAAGAAACTCTTGGAGTTCCCATTGTGGCTCAGTGAGTTAAGGACCTAACGTCTCTGCAAGGATGCAGGTTCAATCCCCGGCTTGGCTTAGTGGGTTAAGGAATCAGTGTAGGTTGGAGATGTGGCTTGGATCTGGTGTTGCCATGGCTGTGGCATAGGCTGCAGCTGCAGCTCCAATTTGAACCCTAGCCTGGAAACATCCATATGCCACAGGTGTGATGTAAAAAGGAAAAAAAACTCCCACTTGCTAATCTACTGCTCTGATACCTTTTTCTCAGGTACAACCACACACACTACCTAGCTATTTTCAAGACTTTACTATTTGGTTTGGGTTTATGTTGTGATAGTCTGCTTATGGTAAAGGAAGTGTCAAAGCATACATAACATCAGACACACTGTGCTCTATTTTTGTAATAGTGAATACACTACACTTTCTCTCTGATGATTTGTGATTTCTCATTTTTATAATTAAGCACATATTTTAATGCATGCAAATGCTTTCCTCATGTGATTTGACTTTTATAAAGTTAACACTTAATAAGTATCATGCAATAAGTATTTGAATAAATACAAGTTGAAATTTATTTTGCAAGGGTATTCAATATAATTTGTTACAAAGATTCTATTTCTTGGATTTTGATATACGTTTGTCTCTATTCCATCTTTTATCTGATGTGCATTTTAACCATTATCAGCAGTTGTCCCAGAATTCCCATTGTGGCTCAGCGGAAACAAATCTGACTAGTATCCATAAGGACACAGGTTCAATCCCTGGCCTCAATCAATGAGTCAGGGAGCTGACTGTTGCCATGAGCTATGATGTAGGTCAGATGAGGCTCAGCTCCCACGTTGCTGTGGCTGTGGCTAGGCTGGCAGCTGTAGCTCCCTTTAGACCCTTGCATGGGTACTTCCATATGCCATGGGTGCCACCCTAAAAAGAAAAAAAAAGTTGTCCTACAATCTGCTTTTCTGTTACAACTTCTTTAAAATGGGAGTTAATTTCTAGAAATACTTAAAATATTTAATGACTAGCAAGGCATAATCCAGTCAGAAAGAAAAGTAATTAAGTCACAATGTCAGTCCTTATATCTAACTTACATGGGTGGTGAGATGAATTTAAGACATAAAATACATAATATATGTAATGAACAAGGAGAGAGTGCTTCCCAGAGGGTAGCCAGATTAATAAATGTTAGCCAAGAGATTTACTTCCTTATCTGGCTGATGTCTCAACATAAATGAGCAAACTATAAATTAGCGAGCAAGCTATTTAAAAATGTTTAAGATCAAATCAAGGACTGATAAAATGTATGAATAATTCCCAATTGTTTAAACTTGGTCAAAGGCAAGGTAAACTATTAACAACAACAATAAAGTTTCTATGTACCATGATGAAATTTATATTGTAAATTTCATGATAAATGGAGGACACAGGAATCAATACATTTTCTGTTTAATCATGACCTGTCTTTGTACTTATTTGCAATTCCTTGATTGCTAAAAAAAAAGACTGATAAGTTAATATTTGTGCACATAGCACATTCTTATCACCCTGGAAAATCCAAGTGAAAGACACAGTGACTAGGATTGCATCCTCAGGTCTAAGTTTATCCTTAAACATGAGTGGGTGAAATTCAAAAACATAATTAAATTGACCAAAAATGCCAGTTTCTCTCAAGAGCAACTGCTTAAAATAATTTACCATGGTATATTAAAATTAGATATTAATCACAAAGCAATTTGTTTAGCTTTTGAAAAGGGTTAATGCTCAGAATGCCATGAAAACTTCTATATTTAAGACTTCTATTACCGGCTGTGAATATTCATCTCACACAGCAGTTTATAATCTTTAATAACTATTTATATCATTAGTTTTCAACTTGTAAAATTTCCTTCTTTTTAGAACAAATGTATCATTGGTATGCATAAGTTAAGAACTAAAGAAGTTTCTATTAAATGTTCCTGTTAAATCAGCAAAAAGCTTGAGGATGACATTTTGAGCCTAGATAGTCTTTTTTTTTTTTTTTTTTTCTTAAGTATCCGGTCTACCTGCTCTAAGATACTGGTGTGTTCATAGAGAAATTTTACTAGTATGCAGTAAAACAAAATTAAGATGTGAAATATCTATTAAGCATTTTTTATGTCTAGCATTGTTTGAGGAATGCTATCTATATGTACGTCAATGACGAGAAACCGGCTAGGCAAAGACTGGCTAGCTGTTCAGCAAATCCATTTGCTTGTCTCTCAGGTTCAGACTTAAATTCCCCTTGCAGTGAAACGTGGCCATATAATTGGGTTCTTGCCAATGGAATGTGGATGGAAATGTTGATCACTTATAGGGCCAAAGCCATAAAAGCCTTCTGTTTTTTTCCTCTATAATCTCTATCACCCAATCTAAGAGATGACTTTGAATTGGAAGCCAAGATGGAAGCCATTTTGAAGATGGTGGGGCCAGTGAGAGCCTGGATCCCTGAGTGACTTTGTAAAGCAGAATATCCATGTACCAAAACAAATGTACGCATTCTTGTTCTGAGAGGTCTTTGGAAAAATTTACATTCCTACTAGCAATGCATGAGAATTCTTCTTGAGTTTCAAATGAAAGTAGGGCATCTTAATCAAAACCTCTTCTTCTGGAAGCCTGAACTTCAATTTCGTTTCCCTAGCAATACAAGATTGCTAGAAGCTCTGCCTAGATATTCATCCTCTTTGCCCCTGCTCTGCTAATCTCAGCTTCTCATCCCAGGAAACTTCAGAATCTACAAATCTCAAGTGAAAAATGCAGTTCAGAGTATTCTTTCCCTTCTCCCTTATTTCCTTTTTTTCCCTAAGATCTTGGCCCCATAAGTCCTGACTGCTTCAGTAGTCCACATTCCAATTATTCTCTCCTAGTTTGCGAGATTGTTGAAGTGCTGCTTAAAATTCTATTTCTTAGACACTGCTTTAATTTTGGATTCTCCTCTTAATGCTTACGGATTAAGAATAATCAAATACAGGGTTATCATTGTGGCTCAGTGGTAATGAACCTGAAAATCAGAGTGAAAGACTGGCCCTGCTCAGTGGGTTAAGGATCTGGTGTTGCTGTGAGCTGTTGTCTAAGTCTCCGACACAGTTTGGATCCTGCATTGTTGTGGCTACTGTGTAGGCTGGCAGCTGCAGCTCGATTTGACCCATTACCTGGGAACTTTCATATGCTGTGGGTGTGGCCCTGAAAAGACAAAAACAAAGAAAAAAAGAAAGAAAGAAATAATAAATACTTCAAGGGAAATGAAGAGAAAAATGTCAGTTGACTTCAATGATTTTTCCTTTTCTCTAAGATTGTGGCCCCTCAAATTCTGATGCCTTGATTGTTTTGCAATGCCATAAAAATCTGTGATTTTCATTTCTTGTTTACTATTTGTTTTAATTTTATTCAACAACTATGTTTGTTACTGATAGGAGGGTTGCACGGAGACAAGCTGCTCTGCCTTTATATGTAAGAGCAGAGGACTCTTGGTTTCCTCTCAAATATGTATGACATTCTTTTTCTAGACTGATGATGATCTACCTTAGTACTAATATTATGAAATGCAATTTTTAAATTGTTTCATCTGTGGACATAAGATTTATGCCCCACATTGCAGGCTCTTCCACTGACACTGTGGCCATGCCCCTCTTTCTGTGCAGCCCTTCATCTTCCTTAATATTACCTTGGAGAATCCTCCTCACAATTTCAACATTTCGTTTTTTTTTTAGGTTGCACCCAAGGCATATGGAAGTCCCCAGGCTAGGGTCCAATTGGAGCTACAACTGCCAGCCTATGCGACAGCCACAGCAACATGGGATCCGAGCCTTGGCAATGTACACCACAGTTCATGAAAATGCTGGATCCCCGACCCACTGAGCGAGGCCAGGGATCGAACCTGCATCTTTATGGATACTAGTAGAATTTGTTTCCACTGCACCATAAAGGGAACTCCACAGTTTCAACATTCTTTAGCAAACAAGGGGTATGTATTTGAAGTTATTTCAGGGTAAACATTTTATGATTCTCTGAACTCAGCACTCTCTAGGTGAGCCTTACGTTCTAGGAGATAATCTTCCCTCCTTTTGAAGAAGCCAGTAATATTGTTTAGTCCCCTAATGCCACATGTATTATATGACCTTCTACAAAGAAATACTGTTCTTAAATGCATATCTTCAAGCAAAGTCCTCTAGGTTTACTCATTTAAATATTTTCATAATTTTATTGGAAACATTTTTCTGTACTAAGCATGTAAACTTTTTCAGGAAAATTGAAGGTATCAGGGCAAAAGGTAATTCTATTGTCCTTTCTTTTGTTAGGTAAAGTGTTAACTACACATAAATAGATGATTAGAACAAAACACACTGTGAAATGAAGGAGAGTATGTCATTTCAGAATTGATGAAGAGAATTGGATAAATCTGAAAGGAAATATATTTATCATTTTCACCTAAGTTAGATAACTTCTCCTCTCTTTGCCTTTCCTTGACAGTATAGCTCTCTTGTGTCTATCTATATTTTACCATATTTATAAGACATTTACTCCATGTTCAAGATTGTGCTAGGCAGATAAAATTTTGCTTTGACCCATGTTTACGAACTTTCTCTGGATAGATAGATTTGGTATTTTGTAGTCTTCTTCATCATTTGAAGTCCTATATGTAGAATGCTGAATGTTTTAAAGCATATTATTTATCTTGTTCTTGCTATCTATTTCCATGTAATAAACCATCGCAAAATTCAGTGACTTAAAATAACAATTTATAATTATCTCTCATAGTTTTTGGTGTTGACTAGACTTAGTTGGGCAATTCTTGCTTGCAGTCTTTAGTGCTATATAGTCAACTGCTGAAGACTTAAGTAGGCTGAATAGCCAAGATGGCTGGCTAGCTTCCCATAGGCACCCTGAGAATGGGTGTTCCAAGAGAGCAAAAGTAGAAGTGGCCAATCTGTTAAGACCTGGGCCTGGAAACTATTTCAGCATCAGTGCTGCCATATTCTATTAGTCAGTACAGCGCAATAGACAGAGCCCTGATCCAAGGGAAATGTACACAGATGCCACCTGTCAAAGGAAGGAATGTCAAATTTGTGGCCATTCTTCTACCATAAATATGTATTCTGTGCTTGTGCATTTACAATTACACAAATGAATCCATGGTTATTTTAACACTTCAAACATACAAAGAGTGAAAACTTTCTCTTTTCCCCTCCCCAAACTGCACTTTCTTTTCAAATATTTTTAGTAAGAGCTGGTCTTTATCCATGTGAATCTTTTTCTACTTATTAAGTATATTTCGATTTTGCTTACTCTTACAAAGAAACAAATTCCTATTATTCTGAAAATTACTCTTTTCATTGAGCAATATATTTTAGGTATCTTAATTTTAAATGTACATATAATTAAAAATTATTACCTAGTATTTCATAGGTATTCCATACTAGGTATTCCATTCCTAGTATTTCATACTAAGTAGTGTAGATATATTTTGTATATTTAGATGGTTTATAGTCTTGGGTTATTGCATGCAATATTGTTCCTTTCATTCCTCTTTATACATGTGTAAAAGTTTCACTAAGATATATACCCAAAATAGAATCACTAAATTGATGGATATTAACATTTTAAAAAGGGGCTGTTTAAACAGGCATTGCCATTTTATACTTTCTTCAGCAGTACTATATGAGAGTGCCTCTTTTTCCTCATCATTGTCAGTTATGGATATTATCTGTCTCTTCAATTTTTAAAAATGTAATGGATAAAAATGTTACTTAGTGTGTGCATTTAAATTTTCAGTCCCTGAGTTATTGTTAAGAGTATGTATTGAGTCAATTTCATATTTTTTCTGAATTGCCTATTTTTGCAATTCACCTATTTTCCTATTGGGTTGTATGCCATTTTTAAAAATGATTTAAAGATATTATTTACAAATTCTATGTGTCCATTAATTCTTAGTTCATCATATCTCACACATAATTTCATCAGATGAGTATATGGGGGCTCTGCCTTGCTCTACATCTTCAACTCACTCTCAGGGAAGTGTTCTCATGGTCCTCCATTCCCATGTGGAGGTTGGAGCCAGTCTCAGATTGGTGAAGGTTTGGGACCTGCAGAGTGTTCACTTGGAAGGCAGGCTCTGCATGATGGAAAGCCAGCTTGCATACACTCCTGGGATGATAAGACTGCCATGTGCTGGGTGTACCTTAGGGGCAAATTAGGCAACAGAAACAAAAATCACCTCCTCATATCTATGAACTTATGTAAATATTGGTGTTGATTTTTCAGTAGTGAAATGAAAGCATATAAAAACAAATATGAGTCATCATTTTTACCAGTATCTGAACTCAGACTGTGATCTGGCCAATCTGTTTGATGCAGCCTTTGAGATAGGCAAGGAGGATACCATATGTTCAAAGGAGGGCACATGGAGAACAATTTTAAAAAAGAAGCCTAAAATACAAAGATGATGGATATCACCCTTTTTTGTTCACACCAGTTGCTGGGAGAAAGGACCTGCAATATCCCCACTTGAACAGCAAGCTCTTTGCGGAGGCATTTAGAGAAAGGCTATGATGGGGGAGGCTGTGGAAGTGATACCGAGTCACCCTCTGAATGTTATGAATGATAGAGAAATTTTATAGTGGAAAAGTGTTGGATCCTGCACCCAAGTGCCAAGCAGAGTGTTCAAGACATGGCTTGGTGGCCTAAGAAAGAGACCAAGCCTGGGTTTTCTCAAGTATAATAATCTTATGGACATGTCCAGAGGCCTGGGAGGCTGAGCTGGGCTCCCAGTGAAGCCACTGCCGCCTCCACCCTCTGCCATCAGTCTGTGGCAGATTGGTTGTGTTAGAGGAGTAGCTTCTAGTCAGAACCCTCCTTCTTCTAGTTGTACCCCTGCATAGAGCTATCAGAGAAAATATAGGACTACAGGTAAATAATTAAAAACTTTTAGTATATGTGTATCTCTTATAATATTTGGATATACTTATATAGAAAAAATTAGTCATTGCCTATCTGAATTTCAAATTTAATTGGGTATTTTATATTTTCATTTGCTAAATTTGGCAACCCTATACCTGGCTTTCAATTTTATATTGTATCCTCTTTTGACCTCTACCTTGCAGCTGCTTTTAGAACTGGTAAAGAATGGACAATTATTTGCCAGCGTTTATCATTCAGGATTCTTCAATAGAAGTCTGTGGAACTAACCAAGTCCATGTAGCTCATTGGCTGTTTTCTCCCATGGGGTGGGAAACCATGAGAACACATCCTTGTCAGTGAGTCCTGTGGAGTAAATAAAGGTCGGCAAATAAGTCTTGAGAGACTGTCTGGTGAGGGCAGGCCAGATCATCACTACTTCAGAACTGAGGACTCTGCGGTAAAACACATCAAGTCACTGAAATGTAAAGCCTTACAAACTGAAGAGTCATGTAATGCAAATATATTTTCGCCAAATTACAGAGCTGTCATTCCTATGCACCATCAGGAGCTAGAGGCTGGGTGTCCGCAAGGGCTGGACACCCATGTTCACAATCAAGGGTAGGATCTTTGAAGAGTATGACAGGCCCCCTGTACCAAAACTGCCCGTAACCTTATGATGTGAGAAAAACATCATAAGGTTACTGAGTGTGGAAATACATGATTTATAATTTTTTATACAGTAAGAAATGGCTCATCTCCAGCCACAAAAAACCTTATGAGCTATTAGTTCAGACTTCCTCTTAACTGGCACGTCCCTCATTCTGTGCAAGCTAAGACTGCAGAACTTTAAGGGTTTAAATTAGATTCCCCAGACAAAGAGCCAGAAGTGGGGAGTCTTACTCAGTTGGTTTACTGGGAGAGCGTTCTCTGTCAAGAGGAAGCAGGGAAGGGAAAAAAAAAATGCGAAGTAGAGAATGTGAAACTAGCTTTATCGTGATCCCAATGGGGACTCTGTAGCTAACTTATTCCAGAGTTGACCCAGCTTTGGGCGGGTGAGGTGAGGGGCTGAGGATAAGGGCAGCCATTTTATCTTATTATCAGTTGAATTGCTGGGAAGGGGAGATAAAGGGTTATTTAACATTCTGGAGCCCAGGTCAGTTCTTTGGAGAAAGAGGCAGCCATGGACCCTGAGTAAACAATATCCACAGCTGGATATGGGTACATTAGCCAGGTTAAGGGAACCTACAAGGGGACTAACGGCATCTATACACCCTATCATTAGTTATTTCCTTGGTTTTATGTGTACCTTTTGCTATGGGTTTTGCTGGTTCAGTTTTAAGCCAGTTCTGCTCATTATCTCCAAAGCTGAAACTAATTTACCCTTGTCTTCTGGCCCATCTTTACCCTAATTCACTCAAATATGTTATGTTTCCTGCAAAAAGGAAATTTTATACATTGGTTGGATGCATGTGCCTTTAAGTAAATGGAAAATTCCATCTACCAATTACATTAGGGACCATCTTTGAAAACTATGTACATTTATAACTCTTCTCTCCCAATTCTTTTATATATTTTTCTTTCCTGGTATAGTTAAGATCTGCTCTTACCTGTGTCTTTAATCATTCTTATACTTTTTTACCCTTATAAGAAGACAATTATGCTTATTAATAATTCCACTCAAAATCACTATATGGTTTAGGCTTACTAATAGATGATGATGAATTTTTCACAAGAATCACAATAATGGATAGTGTTTGCTTCCTTGTTGACATATTTATGATATGAAGATAAGAATTAAATCACAGAGCACAGCAGGGGACAAATCCTCAAAATTAACAGTAAACAGAAATATCTCAGCTAAGTTTAAGTATTTGTATAAAGAATTAGTTTTGATAAAACTGTCTGTTTCAGTAAACTGGACTAAATAATAAAATGTCTAAAACTGTATATCTGAGCTAAAATGTTTCAGTTTAATCAGTGTTTTTGAAAGTGCTGTCAAGTAAATGAATGTCTCAAAAATAGGGAGTTCCCATCGTGGCTCAGCGGTAATGAATCCAACTAGTATCCATGAGGACATGGGTTCGATCCCTGGCTTTGCTCAGTGGGTTAAGGATCCAGCATTAGCATGAACTGTGGTGTAGATCCCAGGCACAGCTTGGATCTGGCATTGCTGTGGTTATGGTGTTGTCCAGCATCTACAACTCCGATTTGACCTCTAGCCTTGGAACTTCCGTATACTGTGGGTGCAAACCTAAAAAAAGGTTAAAAAAAAAGAAAAAAAAAAGCCCAGCTTACCATTTAGGTATAGGAAATACACCTATATTCAAATACAGAAGTCTAATAATGGAAGCATCTGAAGTTGGTGCCCACAGAGTTTTGGTTGATATTGCATAATGCAATTGGACGCTTACCTTGTAACAATCATACCACATCAGTAAGGATGATAGAATGTGTTACTAAAATACTCTTCTATGTGAACTGTTTTTGTTTTTCAAAGAGTCTGCATGGACTTCCTCATCTTCGAAATGGAATCAATCCACATCTTGTTTCCTGACTATTTGGTGCCCTTCTCATGGAGACTGAATGAAGAATGCTTTGCAAATATCATTGTGAACTGTAAGTAGTTTCATGACTATGATGTGATCATTGAGGTCTCTGTGGCAGGTGAGGGAATGCATGCTGATATAATACTTTTGACTGGTTTCTTCCTCAGTTGAATGACTCTACACAGGATTTTAACCTCAAGTTAAACCATGGGTTCCACACTGGTGCGTTCATTTTCTGGTCTTTGTATACATAAAACGAAGGCTTTACCTTAATCTATATACAAAAAAAAAAAAAAAAGAAAGGGAGGAAGGAAGAAAAAGGGAGAAAGGGAGGAAGGAAAGAAAAAAGTAAATTTAGAGCTTCAGCCCATAAATCCTAGGCGGGCTAGTTTATTGAGGGTTAAGTAAAATTCCACCCATGTGGGACACCGATTGGATTTTTCAGGGTAGAGTGATGGGGACTTGCTCTAACATGATGGTTCTCATAGTTAGCTGCATTTTGGAATCTCCTGCCAAGATTTTAAAATGTACTGCTTCCTGGATTCCAGCCCGAGATCCTGATTAAATTGGTGAGAGTGTGGCCTGAGCGTGGGAATTTTTTTAAAACTCCCCAGGGCTTTCCAATATATAGCTAAGGATGCAAAGCACTGGGGAAGTTCATCAGCACATGCCTTAGATGGTTAGGGACTCAGCTTTCCAGTCAGTTACATGCTCGAGTTAAGGTCCAGAACATAAGGGCAAGCCTCACTAAGGCTCTGCTCTGAAGACCATCCTCAAAGGTTTTACAAATTGGGCAATCTCTTAGGGTGCTGAGCTTGTGTCACTTGCTAAATGATTGTAGGCCCCACAGTTCTAAGAACCTGCTTGTACTTCTTAGGGATAAGTGGATTTAAACACTATACTCTCCCACCTCAAGTTTAATCAGAATTTTGTGTGTCGCAGATAATTTTACCTCTCAGGATAGTTTAAAAAATCGTTCATTGCAAATTTAATGGTCATGCCTAACAAATATTTTTCTCAAAGCTAATGCAGTATCCTTTGATTAATACTGTTTTAAAGTGATTATTACTCCATAGCTAACATTTATGGAATGTTTATGGCGTAACAGTGTTCACAGTAATTTTATGATATGCTCTATGATCGTGCTCTCATGATTTTACAGATGAGGAAAGCGAGGCTGAGAGAGGTTGTGGATGTTCCCAAGTTACAGGGCTAATTAGTCAAAGGGCCATGATACAAACTCAAGTTGTTTGGTCTCAGTGCCTTCACATCTATAAAAGCCTGTTGTTGGAAAAAAAATATAAAATTTGAAAAAAAACCTCACTTTTAACAGATAGGCACCAAGATGATTTTTAAGCAGTTGCACAATTTACCTTTACCTAGCATTATATTATGTAACAGTTTCAGTTGCTATACGTCTTTGCTGTTATTTCACTCTGCGAAATTTTGAAATCTTGTTTAGCTTAGCTGGTGAGTATAAAATCTGATCTCACTATGATTTTTAATTTCTTTAAAAGCTCATAATCAAAAGCATCCATTATATACTTACTGGTTATTTGTTTTTTCTCATTTTCTCTTTTTATAAAAGAAGTATATTTTCCCATTTTTCTTGTGGGGAAGTTGTCTATCTTGCATTCATTCACAGGGTTTTGATTTTTGTTTTGTTTTGTTTTTTTTTAGTGGCTGCACCCGAGGTATATGGAAGTTCCTGGGACAGGGATTGAATCTGAGCGGCAGCTGGGACCTATGTGGACAGCTGTGAACTATGCCACAGCTGCAGCAATGCCAGATCCTTTAATCCACTGTGCCTGGCCAGGGATCGAACCTGCACCTCCACGGCCACCTGTACCTCCACAGCCACCCAATCCCCTGTAGTCAGATTTTTAACCTACTGCACCACAGCAGAAACTCCCATTTGTAGGTTTTTAAAAATTATTTTCTATATAAAAATCCTTTTAACTTTTATGTGATGCACATGTTTTACCAAGTTTGGCTTATCTTTTATGAACATAAGTTCTAATTAATGTAGTGGAACTTGTAAATTTTTTTGGTTTATATGTTTTTATATTTATTAACATTTTCTCTGCCTCCAATATCAGATACACAATCTACTGTATTGTTTTTTAGTAGCTTTATGGTTTTATATTTTTACATTGTTTTTTTTCTTAATCCACCTGAGATTGATTTTGGTATATGATTTGAGGATCCAATTTCATTTTTCATTATGGCTAATTACTTGTTCAAACACCATTGAATGTGTTTCCACATTTATATGGATTTTTTTTTTTTTTCATTTTTGGCCACTCCATGGCACATGGAGTGTCTGGATGAGGGATCAGATGCAAGTTACAGTCATGACCCAAGCCACAGCTGCAGCAACACTATGCTGGCCAGGGGATTGAACCCACGCCCCAGTGCTCCCAAGATGTAGCCAATCCCATTGCACAATAGCAGGAACTCCTGGATCTTTTTTCCTGAACATTCCCTTCTATTGCATTTATTTATCTATCTATCTCTACATTTATAACATGTTGGGTTCATTTTTGTAGTGTGGTACCTATGATAGGTAAATCTCTTCACTGTATTTTACTTCTTCAAGAGTGTCTGAGATGTACAACTGTATTTTCTCAATCTTTTAATTAGTGAGTCACTTTCTAATATTATACCAAACTTGCATTTCCAAGATAAATCCAACTTGTTTGTGGAAAATATTTATTTTATATATTAAAAGATTTACCTTCCTATTCATTCAATTTTTGTTTTCATATTTAATAGAATTTACTCATATTTTTTCATTCTCATATGTCCTTACATTGTGTTGATGAAATTATGCTGGCTTCATAAAATGAGTTGAGGCTTTTTTTTTTTCTATTCTCTGAAACAGTCTTACAGAGTTGAAACTGTGTCTTTTATTTGGTAATCTTGATTTGGTAATCACTAAGGTCTATGGATTTTGGTGACAGATAGTTATCCATTCAATTTTAAATGATTATTATTTAAGTTGGCAGGGTCTTCTTCAGCCTTTTTTGATTCATATTATTTTTCTAGGAAGTTGTTCATTTTTTATAGTTCTCACATTTATGAGAATACATTTTTCTTTATCACTACATCATAGGTTTTTTTGTGTGTCTTTTTAGGGCCCTATCTGCCACAAATGGAAGTTCCCAGGCTAGGGGTCCATTTGGAGCTGTAGCTGCTGGCCTACACCACAGCCATAGCAACGTGGGGTCTGAGCCACGTCTGTGACCTACACTACAGCTCTCGGCAACGCGGCAACGCCAGATCCTTAACTTACTGAGCGAGGCCAGGGATCAAACCCACATCCTCAGGTATGCTAGTTGGGTTTCTTACCTGCTGAGCCACGACAGGAACTCCTTTTTTTTTTTTTTTTTTTTAAACATCATAGGTTTTTAAATATTACTCTTTTTTAAAAAATATTTTATTTTATTTTATTTTCCCACTGTACAGCAAGGGGAACAAGTTATCCTTACATGTATACATTACAATTACATTTTTTTCCCCACCCTTTGTTCTGTTGCAACATGAGTATCTAGACAAAGTTCTCAATGCTACTCAGCAGGATCTCCTTGTAAATCTATTCTAAGTTGTGTCTGATAAGTCCAAGCTCCCGATCCCTCTCACTCCCTCCCCTTCCCATCAGGCAGCCACAAGTCTTTTCTCCAAGTCCATGATTTTCTTTTCTGAGGAGATATTCATTTGTGCTAGATATTAGATTCCAGTTATAAGTGATATCATATGGTATTTGTCTTTGTCTTTCTGGCTCATTTCACTCAGTATGAGGTTCTCTAGCTCCATCCATGTTGCTGCAAAGGGCATTATGTCATTCTTTTTTATGGCTGAGTAGTATTCCATTGTGTATATATACCACCTCTTCCGAATCCAATCCTCTGTCAATGGACATTTGGGTTGTTTCCATGTCTTGGCTATTGTGAATAGGGCTGCAGTGAACATGTGGGTGCATGTGTCTCTTTTAAGGAGAGTTTTGTCCAGATATGTGCCCAAGAGTGGGATTGCAGGATCATATGGAAGTTCTATGTATAGATTTCTAAGGTATCTCCAAAACTGTTCTCCATAGTGGCTGTACCAGTTTACATTCCCACCAACAGTGCAGGAGGGTTCCCTTTTCTCCACAGCCCCTCCAGCACTTGTTATTTGTGGATTTATTAATGATGGCCATTCTGACTGGTGTGAGGTGGTATCTCATGGTAGTTTTGATTTACATTTCTCTTATAATCAACGATGTTGAGCATTTTTTCATGTGTTTGCTGGCTCTCTGTATATCTTCCTTGGAGAACAGTCTCTTCAGGTCTTTTGCCCATTTTTCCATTGATTGATTGGTTTTTTTGCTGTTGGGTTGTATAAGTTGTTTATATATCCTAGAGATTAAGCCCTCGTCCGTTGAATCATTTGAAACTATTTTCTCCCATTCTGAAAGTTGTCTTTTTGTTTTCTTTTGGCTTTCCTTTGCTGTGCAAAAGCTTTTCAGTTTGATGAGGTCCCATGGGTTTATTTTTGCTTTTATTTCTGTTGCTTTGGGAGACTGACCTGAGAAAATATTCACGATGTTGATGTCAGAGAGTGTTTTGCCTATGTTCTCTTCCAGGAGTTAATGGTGTCCTGTTTTATATTTAAGCATTTAAGCCATTTTGAGTTTATTTTTGTTCATGGTGTGAGGGTGTGTTCTAGTTTCATTGCTTTGCATGCAGCTGTCCAGGTTTCCCAGAAATGCTTGCTGAATAGACTTTCTTTTTCCCATTTTATGTTCTTGCCTCCCTTGTCAAAGATTAATTGACCATAGGTGTCAGGGTTTATTTCCGGATTCTGTATTCTGTTCCATTAGTCTGTCTGTCTGTTTTGATACCAGTACCACACTGTTTTGATGACTGTGGCTTTGTAATATTTCTTGAAGTCTGGGAGAGTTATGCCTCCTGCTTGGTTTTTGTTCCTCAGAATTACTTTGGCAATTCTGGGTCTTTTGTGGTTCCATATAAATGTTTGGATTGTTTGTTCTAGTTCTGTGAAAAAAGTCATGGGTAATTTGATAGGGATTGCATTGAATCTGTAGATTGCTTTGGGTAGTATGGCCATTTTTACAATATGGATTTTCCCAATCCAGGAACATGGAATATCTTTCAATTTTTTACATCTTCTTTGATTTCTTTGATTAAAGTTTTATACTTCTCGGCATATAGGTCCTTTGCCTCCTTGGTCAGGTGTATTCCGAGGTATTTGATTTTTGAGATGCAATTTTAAAAGGTATTATATTTTTGTATTCCTTTTCTAATATTTCATTGCTGGTATAGAGAAATGCAACTGACTTCTGAATTTTAATCTTACATCCTGCTACTTTGGTGAATTCATTAATCAGTTCAAGTAGTTTTGGGGTTGAGTCCTTAGGGTTTTCTATGTATAGTATCATGTCATCTGCATACAGTGACAGTTTGATCTCTTCTCTTCCTATATGGATGCCTTTTATTTCTTTGGTTTGTCTAATTGCTGTGGCTAGGACTTCCAAAACTATGTTGAAGAGCAGTGGTGAGAGTGGGCATCCCTGTCTTGTTCCAGATTGGAGTGAGAAGGCTTTCAGTTCTTCCCCATTGAGTATTATATTTGCTGTGGGTTTGTCATAAATGGCTTTGATTATATTCAGGAATGTTCCCTCTATACCCACTTTGGCAAGGGTCTTGATCATGAATGGATGTTGGACTTTGTCAAATGCTTTTTCTGCGTCTGAGATGATCATATGATTTTTGCCTTTTTTTTGTTGTTGTTAATGTGGTGTATGATGCTGATTGATTTGTGTATGTTGAACCATCCTTGTGAACCTGGGATGAACCCAACCTGGTCATGGTGTATAATTTTTTTGGTATGTTGTTGGATTCGGTTGGCTAAGATTTTGTTGAGAATTGTTGCATCTATATTCATCAATGATATTGGGTGATAGTTTTCTTTTTTGGTGGTATCTCTGTCTGGTTTTGGAATGAGGGTGATGGTGGGTGGCATCATAGAATGTCTTTGGGAGTTTTCCTTCTTCTTCAACCTTTTGAAAGAGTTTAAGGAGGATGGGCACCAATTCCTCTTTATATGTTTGATAGAATTCGCCTGTGAAGCCATCTGGTCCTGGACTTTTATTTGTAGGGAGTGATTTTATGACCTCTTCAATTTCATTTCTAGTGATCGGTCTGTTCAGTTGGTCTGTTTCTTCTTGATTCAGTTTTGGCAGGCTGTAAGATTCTAGAAAATTGTCCATTTCTTCCAGATTGTCAAACTTGTTGCCATATAGTTGTTCATAATATTCTCTTATGGCTTTTTGTATTTCTTCTGTATCCATTGTGATTTCTCCTTTTCCTTTATAATTTTGGTTATTTGGGTTCTTTCTCTCCTCTTTTTAGTGAGTCTGGCCAGGGGTTTGTCAATTTTGTTTACCTTTTCAGTGAATCAGCTCTTGGTTTTATTGATTTCTTCTATTGTTTTTTGAGTCTCTATTTTATTGATTTCTTCTTTGATCTTGATAATTTCCTTCCTTCTGCTGGCTTTAGGTCTTTTTTGTTCTTCTTTTTCTAATTCGTTTAGGTGGAGGGTTAAGTTGTCCATTTGGGATCTTTCTTCTTTTTTGAGAAAGGCCTGTATTGCTATAAATTTCCCTCTGAGCACTGCTTTCCCAGCATCCCATAGATTTTGAGAGGTTGTGTCTTCATTATCATTTGTTTCAAGGTAGTTTTTAATTTCCTTCTTGATTTCCACATTGACCTATTGGTTTTTTAGTAGCATGTTGTTTAGTCTCCATGTAGTAGGTTTTTTCTCTTTCCTTTTCCTATGGTTGGTTTCTAATTTCATGGCATTGTGGTCAGAGAAGATACTTGAGATAATTTCTATGCTCCTAAATTTATTGAGATTAGCTTTGTGTGCCAATATGTGGTCGATTCTTGAGAATGTTCCATGAGCATTTGAGAAGAATGTGTATTCTGCTTTTTTGGATGTAGTGTCCTGAAGATATCAATGAAGTCTAACTTTTCTATTGTTTCCTTTAGGATCTCTGTTGCTTTATTGGTTTTCTGTCTAGAGGATCTGTCCATTGACGTGAGGGGGGTATTAAGGTCTCCTACTATGATTGTATTCCCACCAATATCTCCCTTTATGTCTGTTAATATTTGATGTATGTATCTGGGTGCTCCTATATTTGGGGCATATATGTTGATGATAGTAACATCCTCTCCTTGGATGGATCCCTTAATCATTAAGTGGGGTCCTTTTTGTCTTTCTTTATGTCTTTTGTGTTAAAGTCTATTTTGTCTGATATGAGTGTTGCAACTCCTGCTTTTCTGTCATGTCTATTGGCGTGAAATATTTTTCCCCACCCTTTCACTTTCAATCTATATGTATCTTTTGTCCTAAGGTGAGTTTCTTGTAGGCAGCATATTGAAGGTTTTTGCCTTTTTATCCACTCAGCCAGTCTGTGTCTTTTGATTGGGGCATTCAGTCCATTGACATTTAAGGTGATAATTGATAGATGATTATTTATTGCCATTTTGAACCTCGTGTTCCAGTTGATTCTATGGTTCTCCATTCTTCCTTTTTTTTTTTTTTTTTGGTTGGATGGTCTCCTGTTATTATCTGCTTGAGTGTATTTTTTTTTTTAAGCGAATGCAATATTTGGTTTTGGCTTGTGGTTGCCCTGTTTTTTAAGTATGCTAACCCCTTCCAATAATTGTGTGTTTTAGCCTGATGGTCCTGTAGGTTCAAATACTTCATTACTATATTAACATTAAGAAGAGAAACATACAAACTAACAAACAAAAAGGGTCTGTTTATTTCCTAACATCCCTTGCCCACATTTTATGGTTTTGATGACTTTTTTATTTTTTTTGTTTTTAAGTTTATTTTGTTTGAAGCATGTTCATGACTAAATCTGTATGCTGGCTTATTTGAGTGACTGCTCTCTGATTGTGGTTTCCTCAGTCCTAGTTCGTCCTCTTCTTCTTTTTTTCTTTTTTCTTCCCTTTCCTTCCTTTCTTTTTGGTTTAGAGAAGCCCTTTCAGTATTTCTTTTAGCCTGGGTTTTGTGTTGCTGTATTCTTTAAGTTTTTGTTTGTTGGAAAAAATTTTTGTTTCCCCTTCTACTTTACATGATATTCTTGCTGGATAGAGTATTCTAGGTTGCATATTTTTTCCTTTTAGCACTTTAAATATCTCTTGCCATTCCCTCCTGGCCTGTAGTGTTTCTGTAGAGAAGTCAGCTGATATTCTTATGGGGGTTCCCTTGTAGGTAACATTCTGCTTTTCTCTTGCTGCCTTTAGGATCCTCTCTTTATCACTAAGTTTTGCCATTTTTATTATGATGTGTCTTGGTGTGGGTCTGTTTGGGTTCAGTTTGTTTGGGGCCCTCTGTGCTTCTTGTATCTTGAACCCAGTATCCTTTAGATTTGGGAAGTTTCCAGTGATAATTTCTTCAAATATATTTTCCATCCCCTTATCTTTTTCTACTCCTTCTGGAATTCCTATTATGTGTAGATTGGCCCGCTTTGTATTATCCCATAGGTCTCTTATATTGCTTTCCTGTTTTTTGATTCGGTTTTCTGTCTGCTGACCTGATTGGGTGATTTCCATTATTCTATCTTCCATATCACTGATTCGTTCTTCTGCATTATTCATTCTGGTTTTTACTGCGCTTAGTTCAGTTTGCATCTCTGCAAATGAATTTTCTATTTTTTTCCTGGCTCCTCCTTATATTTTCTAGTTCCTTTCTGAGGGTATCTGCATTACTGTTCATATCTTCTCTTAATTCCTTCAGTATTTTCACTATTTCTCTTTTGAACTCCAGGTCTGTCTGACTGCAGAGATCTGTTTCATTGTTGACTGCTTTAGGTGAGTTCTCCTGTTGGTTTGACTGGGGGTGGTTTCTCTGCTTCTTCATCTAGCTTGTTGTTTTAT
This sequence comes from Phacochoerus africanus, assembly GCF_016906955.1. Classification (NCBI taxonomy): domain Eukaryota; kingdom Metazoa; phylum Chordata; class Mammalia; order Artiodactyla; family Suidae; genus Phacochoerus; species Phacochoerus africanus. Next base: position 88,870,330 of record NC_062553.1, read on the forward strand.
TTTTCTTGGGGGAGTTGTACTCTCTGTGACTGGGCAGTGTTTTCCTTGTCACTGCCGTGGAATGTTTCCTGAGGGCTGGCATTTTTGGTCAGTTTTTTTGAGGCAGCATGGCTTTTGTGGAGTGTTGATGGGGCTAACAGGGTCTCTTTGAATCAAAGGAGGACTTCCTGAGGGCAGACAGGACTGGGAGGTCCACACCACGATGGTAGCAGATTTTACTCTGTCATGCAGAGCTTGCTCTGGTGTTTTTAGGCTGTGGGGTTCTTGCAGGGGGTTGGTGGTGTTGGGCAGCTGTTCCTCAGGAGTGCCGCACCCCCCGAGGGCTGGAGCAGCTATCTGGGTCACTGAGAACCCAAGAGACTCTTCCCTAGTGCAGCCCAACTCAGAAGGACGGCCTGAGAATGTAGGGAGAACTTTTCACAGCCCGGCCAGGCTTGTTGTAGATTTTCTTGGCTGCAGGGGGTCCTGCCTGGAGCTGGCAGTCCTATGCAGTTGTTCTGTGAGTGTTTGGCTCCCCCCGAGAGCTGGGGAAGCTAGCTGGGCCACTGCAAGCCCAAGAGGCTCCTCCCCAGTGCAGCCTGACTCGGAAAGACTGTCTGAGAATTAGGCAGATCTTTTCATGGCCGGCCAGGCTTTTTGTAGCTTTTCTGGGGTGTGGGGGGTCCTGCAGAGAGCTGGCAGCCCTATGTAGCTCTTCTGTGAGAGTTTGGCTCCCCCCCGAGAGCTGGGACAGCGAGCTGGGCCGCTGCAAACCCAGGAGACTCCTCCCCAGGGCAGTCCAACTCAGAAAGACTGTCTGAGAATTAGGCAGATCTTTTCACAGCCTGGCCAGGCTTGTTGTAGCTTTTCTGGGGTGCGGGGGTTCCTGCCGGGAGGTGGCAGTCCTGTGCTGTTGTTCCATGGGAGTGCAGCTCCTTCTGAGAGCTGGAGCGGCTAGCTGTGCCACTGCAAACCCAAGAGGCTCTTCCCCAGGGCAGGCCAACTCGGAAAGACTATCCGAGAATTAGGCAGATCTTTTCATGGCCTGGCCAGGCTTGTTCTAGCTTTTCTGGGCTGCAGGCCTTTTCTCGGGGGTTGGTGGTGTTTGGTGCTGCTCCGTGGGGATGTATCCCCTCCAAAGGGCAAGCAGGCCTGTGCAGGGGCAGCCACTGTGGTGGTAGGCTTCAGGCAATTGTTGAGGCCAGCCCTCCAGGATGGCAGGCAGCCCCAGGTCCTGGGAGTGCCTAGGGGTTGTGGGGGTGGGGGGAGGGGATGCACTGGGAAGCACAGCTTTCTGATAGCTAGCTGGCCAGTAAGCTTGCTGTGGCGTGGGGAGTATTCTATGGGGGCCCACCCCTTCTTCTCTCCCCTTCCCAGCATGGGCGCAGACCGGGCTTTTCTCCCAGGTTCCCTCTGATGTGGCTTTCCACTTCCCCACCCCTAGAGTATTGCTCCCTTCCCCTGTGACAGCTTTGCTTTCTAGTCTCCCATGCAGTCTCTGCCCCGTCAAACTTGACAGACCAGTTTCTAGACCTCCCAAGCAGTCTCTGCTCCACCCGGCACCCCCCAGCCCATTCTCGGGGACTAACCTCCAAGGACTCAGTGCCCAGCTCCCACCCAGGCGTCTCAATTTTTGGTGACTGTGCCCGTAGTTCAGATGGTCTGTTCGGTTTTCGATCTGCTTTTCAGAACTCCAACTTACTGCTACACTCTTCTCTGCATCTGGAGATTCCTCTGGTTCGTTTGATCTTTCCCCCAAGCAGGTGACTTTCCAGGGTGCAGGATCCCTTTCTCCTCCACAGTTCCCTTTCGGGAGAGCCTGTCCAGCTCAGATTCAACTTCTCTAACTCTCCTATTTTTTTTTTTACCTAGTAATGTCACAAACTTCTTGCCATTATTGGAGTTTAGGTTCTTCTGCCAGCGATTGGTTGCTGTTCTGTGCGAGTCATTTATCCTGTAGATAAGTTTTTTTGTTGTTGTGTTTGTGGGAGAGGGCGAGTGTGTCCCCCTACTCTTCTGCCATCTTGTCTCTCTATTAGTCTTTAAAAAACATTTTTGATTTTTATACTTTGGGTTTCTATGTCATGAATTTTTGTTTTTCTTTTTATTGTTTTTTCATTCTTCTGATGGATAATAGTTTTTTTCTTTCTTCTATTAGTGGATTAGTCTATTAGCTTATTAGTTTTAATCCTTTATACATTTCTGTTCTATAATTAGCATTTACATATGCTTTTAACTTATTTTATCTCAATGTATCTCATAAGCTGCATTCTATAAGTATTTCTTTATGATTTATATCTAAAATGTGTGTTTTTCCATATGATTTATCTTTGATTCAGAATTTATTTAGGCTTGCATCCTTAAATTTCTAGCTGGGTGGGAAGTTCTACTTGTCTTAATTTTTAAAAAAATTAATTTAGGGCATGGCGTTTTAGGATAACAATCATTTTGAATTTATAGAAATGTATATAAATTTTCATAAATGCTTGTTTATGCTTAAAATACTTGAGGAACATATTCTTTATATACCTATTGTATTAAACTTACTAATTTTGTTCTTTAATTTTTCTATACACTTTTGGCTTGAGTACATTAATATATCTAAAAATCCTATCGCTGTCATGAATAGGTGAATTTCTCTTCATAATTCTATCAGTTGCAGTTTACCTTACAAAACTTTATCATTTGGTGCATAGGAGTTTAGAATTAGTTTTTCTTATTGGAACTAAATAATTTATCAATATATGACTCATTTTTAATATTGCTTTGTTATTTAAAGTCTAGTTAATAGCTACATTCTTTTGGATAAAGTTTTCCTGCCATATGTTTGATTTTTCAAAATGGCAACCTGACTGCTTTTCATTTTACCGTGAGTATACCACATTTTTTTTTGCATATTCCTATTTTTCATAACTTTACATTTGGATTTATTCTGTCATCGCCCCTTGGGCTTTATGCAAGTTCTCCTTCTAAGTACCATAGTGTCCTAGTCTTTGTCTCTTGCTCTCCTGTCCTTAGCAGGCATGCCATGCAATAGTCATAGCTTTCTTACCCAGGCTACCTGAAATTGCTGAGAAATACAAAGAAGCCAGCCAACATGTTGACAAAGCATTTTATCTTACTCAAAATTTACTTAGCAAACTCAAGTACTTAGTAAGCTGCAAGATATTAGTGAAAATATCAGGGTTAAAATATATGTTTGGGATATGAGAAGCTGGGCATGTTTTATTAAAAGGGCATTTGAATGGTTGGTTATGTGTTCATGATTTGACAAAGAGAAATTAGTTGTGTTTAAGTTTTCTTAGTAGCTTCAGAAAGTGGAAATATTGCTAGCCACCCTTCCTGGTTTTCAGATCTTTGCCATCCTTGGGTGAACTGCTGCTACTTGGCCCAGTTTTATGGCTGTTCTCCTACACGCTGCCATCTCTCTCTTCTCTTCCTTTCTTCTGTGCCAATAGTAACAGCTGCTGGTGTTTGTTTGCCTGCTCTCACAGATGTTTATTATGTTTAGGATGGAAACAGGAGTAAGAAAAAGCTGTGGTGATTTCAGAGGGTTGATGAAGAACAACGGAAAGCTAGACTTGGAGTATTTTGCTAATGCTCTTGCCACTTATCAGTGGCCCTTGTGGGAATTTCTAGTTTCCCACCTGTTGTGGAATCTTACCCTCTGACTTCGCCTCTTTTCATTCACTCAGTACACAACTGTTTCAAATTCCATTAATGAGATACAATTCTAAAACTCTATTGTAGGATAATATAGATATGACTCTCATTTCTCTTTTTAAAAATTGTAGTGCACTTTATTAAAATATACAACCAAGTGTACAGCTTGATACACACCTGTGCACACATGTAATTACCACCTGGACTAAAGATTGAGAAAATTTCATTTCCCCATGTTTCCTTGTGTCTCTTTCCAGTCAATACCTACTCATCCCTACACCAACTCACCATCAAAGTAAATACTATTTTGATTTTTCTTACTACTATTTTTGCTTGTTCTTGAATTTCATGTAAATGAAACATACAGCATATTTTTGTGTGTGTGAAAAAATTATTTTGTACCCACATAAAACTGTAATCCTTATACTTTGATCTGTGATAATGGGGAAATGGAGAGATAAGAACAAACAATACTAAAACCAGGTTTATTTAAATATGCCAGTCAGGATATAAAGGTATATATTTTCTAGTAAAGGTATACACTTTAGTTCTACAAGTGATAGGAGCTATGGTATTGCCAAAGTTATTATAACAAATGTATAAGGCTTAAGAAATGAAGCAAACTGAATTTCTATCACTAAAGCCTTATCTCAGATTGCTAACAGTGTTGCAAGTGAAAAAGAAACTTCCATAAATATTATCACATTTAAAAGCAGAAGTAAAAGTGAGCTATAAATATCCAAGTATATTAATGAATTTGACCAAATTTGTGCCAACACAACCAAATTTATATCTAATCCTAAAATTTCCCAGAAAGGCTAGAAGTTCAAGCTTTTTGAGTCTATTTTTATTAAATATCTAAATAGTTAACTTGCCTACAGAAACCTTATAAAAACTTGGAGAACAAATATGAAAAGACATTATATCCATCTCAGGAGACCATTAGCTGCATGTATTGGTAAATTCTTGTGTTCAAGTAATGTAATATATTGGAGAAATTTTTTCTATTATTAAAAGCACTGAATTCTTAAAGTATTAGAGAGGGGAAAATGTATTTCTTCTTTATAATCTAGTACCTGAAGTATATTACTTTTTTTATGTGGCTTTTAAGAGTTAAGTCAAATGGGTTCAGGAATACAGACTATAGACTCTTTTTTGTGTGTGTGTGTAAACTTATCCTCCACTATTATCAGGAAGAAAGTATTTTCTATTGTTTTCTTGTTATTTTCAATCTCTTACCTACCACGTAGTTTTTTTCTTATCCTTTCTCTGCTTTAAATTATATACTCAGGATTAAGAATATCTCTGCTATTGCCCCTTAATCCTTCACTAGGATTTAAGATAAAAAATGTATGAATTAATTTACATTATTAGATTGTTGTTATATAATATCTTTGAGTTTTGAGTTATTTTTGTTTTTCTGGAGATCAGTGTTGTAAATAACATCTATGTTTAATAATATTATGTAGCTTAAAAAGGAAGTAGAAGGGAAAATGCTAATTTTACTAATTTTATTATCAAGCAATAGTTAAGGGCCTGCCATATATAACTCATGAAATTCTCACAATCTTCTTAGCTGTGTGCTATTATTACTACAAATCAATACTGATGTATAGAGACAATCTGTCAATTTCCCAATATCCCAGCATTTGTAAACGGAGGAACCAGGCTTCAGACCTCAGAGCCTGTGTTTTTAGCAGCTGTTCAGCATCTTAACAATAAATACTTGGTTTGGGAAACTTTTTATATTGTGCAGTCCTCAGCACACTTCTTTCATTCTTTATCCCTCCCTTCCTTCCCCCCACCCTCCTCCCTTCCTCTCTTTTCTTCTTTCTTTCCTTGTTTCCTTTCTTTGTTTCTCTCTCTCTTTTGTAAAAGGGTCTGCTATAATAGGCTTTGTTGGCCATATGTTCTCTATCACAGCTGTTCAACTCTCCTGTTTAGCTCGAAAGCAGCTATAGAAAATATGTAAATAAATGTACATAAATGTGTCCCAATAAAACTATTTATGGGCGTTGAAAATTGAATTTTATATAATTTCCACATTACAAAATATTACTCTTTTGACTTTTTTCCCAAACCATTTGAAGATATAATACCTTCCTTTGCTTGTGGGTCATATAAGAACAGACAGTTGGCTGACTTGGTCTACAGGCTCTGGCTGGTTGACCCTTCCTGTAGTATACAGTAGTGATGGTAAGAAACCTGGAACTTGGAAGGTTAGGTTACAGACATTATAAGGATGGATTTAACAGCAATTGGCACATCTCTTAGTTCCTCACATATGTATGGTTTAATTTCTGGGTTCTCAATTCTGTTCCATTGGTCTATGTGTCTCTTTCTGTGCCAGTATCATAATGTTTGTATTACTATACCTTTATAATATAGCTTGAAACCAGCTATGATGCCTCCTGCTGTGTTCTCCATTGTTGCATTATTTAATATTAGGATTGCTCTTTCTAGTTATGTAATAAACCACCTTTGGAATTTTGGTAAGGCTTGCTTTGTAGTAGTATGGATATTTTAATATTCTTTCTATCCATGAACTTGGGATACCTTTCCACTTATTTATGTCTTTTAAAATTTACTTCATCAGTGTCTTACAGTTTTGGTGTAGAGAAATTTCATCTCTTTAGCTACATTTATTCCTAGTATGTTATTATTTTTGATGTGCTTCTAAATGGGAATATTTTCTTTGTTTTTCAGATACTTTGTTATTAGTATAGAAAAACACTATTTGTTTATGTATGTTAATTTTGTATGCTGGAACTTTACTGAATTCATTAATTAGATCTAACAGGGTTGTGGTGTAGGCTTTAAAATTTTCTATGCATAAAATCACGTAATCCGCAAATACAGCCAATTTTACTTCTTCCTTTCCAATTCTGATGCTTTCATTTATTTATCTTGCCTGGTTGCTCAAGTGTGAACTTTCAATATTCTACTAAATAAGAATGGTGAGAGTGGGCACTTTTGTGCTTTCCTGATCTTGGAGGAAAAGTTTTCAGACTTTGACTATTGAATATGATATAAGCTGTGGGCTTGTCATAAATAGCCTTGATTATGTTGAGGTGCTTTCTATACCTAATTTGTTAAATGTTTTTATCATGAACATGAAATGAATTTTGACAAATCCTTTTTCCACATTTATTATATTTCTTTCATTAATGAAATATGTCACATATATTGATTTGTATATGCCAAACCATCCTTGCATCCCAGGAATGAATCTCATCGATCATGGTGAATGATCCTTTTAAAATGTAGCTGAATTCATTTTGTTAGTTTTTATTGAGAATGTTTGTATCTATATTCATCAAGAATGTTGACCTATAGTTCTTTGTTTGTCTTTTTTGTGTCTTGTTTTTTCCTTTCTAGCTAATCAGGCTAATGCAAGTCCTGCAAAATTAGTTTGGGAATGTTCCTTCCCCTTAGATTTTTTAAGAAGAGTTTGGGAAAGATTAATGTTAATTCTCTAAATGTTTAGTAAAATATATCAGTAAAACCACTTGGTCCTGAGTTTTTATTTGTTGGAAGTTTTTTTTAATTATTATTGATTTCATTCCTTATTTAATAGTTGATCTTTTCAGACTTTCTATTTTTTCCTGATTTAATTTTGGCATATTGTATATTTACAAGAATTTTTCCCTATCTTCTAGATTTTCCAGTTTGTTGGCACATAGTTGCTCATAGTAGGCTCTTATGATCTTTTGCATTTCTGTGGTGTAAAGTGAAATATCTTTTTTAATTTATAATTTTGTTGATTTGGATCCTCTCTTTTTCTGTTAGTATAGCTATTTTTTAAAATTTTATCTTTTCAAAGAACCAACTCCAGTTTTGTGAATCTTTTATATTGTTTTCCTATTCTCTACTTATTTCTGCTCTAATCTTTATTTTCTCTTCTGCTAACCCTGGGCTCAATTTGTTCTCCCTCTCCTGTAATTTCTGCTTTGATCTTTTGGTTGTTCAGAAGAATATTGTTTAATTTCCACATATTCATGAGTTTTCTAACTTCCTATTATTAATAATTAGTTCCATAACATATGATCAGAGAAGTTATTGGTATGATTTCAATCTTCTTGAATTGCTAATATTTGTTCTATGGTCTAACGTATGATCTATTCTAGAAAATCTTGCATGAGTATTTGAGAAGAATGTGCCTTCTGCTGCTGTCAGGTAGTGTTCTGCATATGTCTGTCATGTTCATTTGATCTATACTGTCATTCAAATCTTCTGTTTCCATACTGATTTTTCTGTCTGGATGATCTATCCATAGCTGAGAGTGGGATATTAAAGGCCTAGACTATACTTTTATTACTGTTTATTTCTCCTTTTATTTCAGTTAGTTTTTGTTTTACATATTTAGGTGCTCCAGTGTTGAGTACATAAATACTGAAAATGTTATATTTTCTCAATGGATTTACCCCTTTATCATTGTACAATGATTTTCTTTGTTTCTTTTTATCATTTTTAGTTGAAAATATATTTTCATCAGATAAAGTGCAGCTTCTCCTCCCTCATTATAGTTATCACTTGCTTTCTCTTTATCCCTTCACCATCACTTCATTCTCACTCCATGTGCATCTTTAAGGCTAAAGTGAGTCTCTTGTAGGTAGCATAATTTTGGATTTTGTTTTTTGATTGATTCAGCCATTCTATGTCTTTTGATTTGAGGAATTATATCCATAACATTTAAAATAATTATTGAGTTGTAAGAACTTATTAATCACCATTTAGTTCATTGTTTTGTAGATTCATTGTTTCTTGCTTTTTATCCTGCTCTCTTTTCTTGTGTTTTGATGTCTTTTGGTATGAGTATGCTTTGACTTGTCATGCTTTTTTGTGTGATTACTACAGGTTTTTTTCTTTGTGGTTACCATGAGGATTATAAAAAATATCTTAAAATTGTAACACCCTATTTTAAGCTAATAACGATTTAACTTTGATAGCATTTCTAAACATTCACCTCCATATCACATTTTAGGCTATTAATGTTACATTTTACATATTTTTACATGGTGTGTCAAATAATGTATAGTTGTTATGGTTATTTCTACAATTTTTTAAACTTTTAAACAACTTATAAGTAAATTATATACCATTATTACTATAATACAGAATTTAACTTTGACTATACATTTATATTCCTTTTTTGTTCTTTTTTCTCTTTATAGCCAAATCTGTGGCATATAGAAGTTTCCAGGCTCGGGGTTGAATCAGAGCTTCAGCTGAGGCCTATGCCACAGCCTCAGTAACACTGGATCTGAGCCACATCTGTGACCTACACTGCGGCTTGTGGCTACACCAGATCCTTAACCCACTAAGTGAGGCCAGGGATCAAACCCACATCCTCATAGACACTATGTTGTTGTTTTTTTTTCTTTTAAGGCCACACCCGCACCATATGGAAATTCCCAGGGTGGAAACAGAGCTGTAGCTGCTGGCCTATGCCACAGCCACAGCAAGATGGAATCCAAGCCATGTCTGTGACCTACACCACATCTCAAGGCAATGCCAGATCCTTAACCCACTGAGAAGGTCAGGGATTGAACATGCATCTTCGTGATGTTAGTCAGATTTGTTTCCACTGAGCCACAACAGGAACTCCTATGCTGGGTTCTTAAATTGCTGAACCACAATGGCAACTCCTACCTTTTTATTTTTTAATGTTAATTAGGGTACTTTTACTTCAACTCAAAGAACTCCCTTTAGACTTTCTCATAAGTCAGAGTTAGTGGCAATGAATTCCCTCAGCTTTTGTTTGTTTGCAAAAGTATTTATTTATCTTGCCTTAATTTTTAAAATATTTTTTTATTAAAATATAGTTGCTTCACAGTGTTGTCTTAGTTTCAGGTGCACAGCAAAGTGATTCAGTTATACATTTATATATATATATATATATATATATATATATATATATATATACACACATATATATTGTGTTTAACATTCATTATAGGATATTATAAGACATTAAGTATACTTCCTAGTGCTATATAGAAGGTTCTTATTGGTCATCTATTTTCTCTACAGTAGTGTGTATGTTTTAACCAAAATCCTAATTTACTCCTCCCAGCCCCCCACTTTGGTAACCCTAAGTTTGTTTTCTATATCTGTGAATCTATTTCTGTTTTGTGATTAAGTACATTTGTATCATTTTTTATACTCCACATGTAAGTGATAAATTATATTTGTCTTTCTCTGACTAAATTCACTAAGTATGATGATCTCTAGGTCCATCTATATTGCCAAAAATGGCATCATTTCATTCTTTTAATGGCTGAGTAATAGTCCATTGTATATATGTAACATATCTTCTTTATCCATTCCTCTGCTGATGGACATTTAAGTTGCTTCCATGTCTTGGCTATTGTAAATAGTTTTGCAGTGAACACTAGGAGATGTGTATCTTTTTGAATTATAGTTTTCTCTAGATAGATTCCCCAGGAGTTGGACTGCAGGATCATATGGGAGTTCTATTTTTAACCTATTAAGGAACCTCCACACTGTAGTGGCTGTATCAATTTGCATTCCTACCAACAGTGTAAGAGAGTTCCTTTCTCTCCACATCCTCTCTAGAATTTATTGTTTGTAGACTTTTTGATATTTGCTGTTCTGAACAGAGTGAGGCAATACCTCATTGTAGTTTTGATTTGCATTTCTCTAATAAATTAGTGCTATTGAGCCTCTTTTGTGTGCCTATTGGCCGTCTGTATGTCTTTGGAGAAATGTGTTTTTAGATCTTCTGGCCACTTCTTTTTTTTATTGAATTGTATGATGTGTTTTTATGTTTAGGAGATTTATCCCTTTTCACAGTTGCATCATTTGTAAATGTTTTCTCCCATTCTATAGGTTGTCTTTGTTTTGGGTATGGTTCCCTTTGACATACAAAAGCTTTTAAGTTTAATTAGGTCCCATTCATTTATTTTTGTTTTTTATTTCTATTAATTTAGGAGATGGATTCAAAAAAATATTGCTGTGATTTTATAAAAAGAATATTCTGCCTCTCAGAGTTCTATAGCATTCAGACTTCCATTTGGGTCTTTAATCCATTTTGATTTTATTTTTATGTATAGTGTTAGAGAGTGTTCTAATTTTATTCTTTTAGATGTAGCTATCCAGTTTTCCCAGCACCACTTATTGAAGAGATTCTTTTCTCCCTTGTATATTCTTGCCTCCTTTATCATAGATCAACTGACCATAGGTGGTTGGGTTTATTTCTGGGCTTTCTATCCTATTTAATTGATCTATATTTCTGGTTCAGTGCCACTACCATACTGTTTTGAAAACTGTGCTTTGTAGTATAGCCTGAAACGAGGGTGCCTGATTCCTATAATTCCATTTTTCTTCCTCAAGATTGCTTTTTTTATTTTTGGTGTCTTTTGTGTTTCTATGCAAATTTTAAATTTTATATTCTAGTTCTATGAAAAATGTCATTGGTAATTTGATAGGAATAGCATTGAATCTACAGAGTTCCTTGAATTCCATCAGCTTTTTTTTTGGGAAAGTTTTTAATTTCGCCTTAATTTCTGAAGGATGGGTTTGCCAGATATAGAGTTCTTGATTTTTTTTTTTTACTTTCAACATTTGAATAATATTAATCCCCTTTTTTTTTTTTTTCCTGGCCTGGAAAGTTTCTGCTGAAAATTCTGCCAATCTTATGGAGGTTCCCTTGAATTTAAATTTTTTTTTAACTGCTTTCACAATTCTTTGTCTTTAACTTTGGACAATTTAATTATAATATGTCTAAGTATAGCCCTATTTGGGATCAAACTATTTGGGAACTTTTGAGCCTCATGGATCTGGATGTCCACGTCTCTCCTCAGGTTTGGTAAGTTGTCAGCATTATTGCTTTAAATATACTTTCTGGCTTTTCCTCTCTCTTTTCCTTCTGGAATTCCCATAATGCAAATATTGTTTCTTTTGGCTGTGTCCAATAAGTCTTATAGGCTTTCTTCACTTTTAAATTCTTTTTCTTTTGGCTCCCCCTACTGGATAATTACAAATACCCTGTGTTCTACATCACTGACTCTTCTGCATGATTGAATCTGATCTTGATGCTCTCTATTGAGTTCTTCAATTTAGTCATGGTATTTTTAAACTTTGTGATTCCTGTGGATTTTTCCAATGGTGTCTATTCTGTGCTGAATTCATTTTGTTCATGCATTATTTTCCTAATTCCCTTTTCTGGTAGTTCACTAAATTTTAAGAGGATTATGCTGAACTGTTTGTCTCACACCTCATATAGCTCCATTTCTTTAGGCTCAGCTATTGGAGATTTATTAGTTTCCTTTTGTGGTGTCATGTTTACCTAATTTTCATGGTCCTGTTTTCTTTTCTTGGTATTTGTGAGTTTGAGTAAGCGTTAACCTCTTCTGAACTTTACAGGTTCACTGTGGCTGAGATAGTTTGGTTTTTGTTTGTTTTTATCAGACAGCTTAGTTTGGGTTCCTGGATATGTCCACAGGTAACTCCCTTGGGCAGGTTGGGCTTGATATCAGGAACTATTTTGGGGTGAGCAAACTCTCTGAGCTCTGAAGTCAGAGAAACCATCAGTTTTGCTCTGCAGTTGGAAAAAGCCACAGGCTGTGCTTTCTATTAAACTTAATCTGTAAGCAGGTCTGCTGGCTGGGCTAAGCAGCTTCCCACATGCTCTGGTTAGGTCACCTGGTTCGAGAGCCTGTAACTGTATTTAGCAGTAAACAGGGCTATGAATTAGTTTTCCCACCAGGGAAGAGTGGAAGAACTGTACCCAAATCAGCAAGGCTCTCTGTGATTTTGACTGAAGTTTACTTACACCTCAAGTTCCTAGCCAAATAGGGCCAATGGTTTGCTTGGCAGAAAATCAGCTCTGCCTGCTGGACTCTCCACTTGAACTTTAGTGGGCTACAGGGCTTTCTAATCAGGTAAGTCTGAGAGCTACACTCAACAATAAACAGTGCTATAAATTAACTCCCTGCCTGGGCAGGGCAGACAGTGCTCTAGAGCCAAAAAGCTCTTGATTTGAGGACCCGAAACAGGCAGACCTGCACCCTGCCAAGTTACTTGGTCAGTCTGCTTTACCATCTGGGCTCTGCAGATGAGCAGAGCTGCTGGTCAGGATTACTTCTTGGGCACTGCAGGTAGGAACTTGGTCTATGAAGATCTGAGTGCTGACTGTTGGAAGCTCTTTATTCCTTCTCCATCATAATCAGATTCCCCCACAATCCTCATATGGCAGTGCCAGATTGGGGGTGCCCAAAAATGACCTACAATGCTTGGGGAGATGGATGTTTCCCTGGGCTTTCTTTCCTCTCCAGAGGAACCATAGGTTCAGGCACAACCATTCTGTGTGGTGCCCTGCTGGCCTGAGGGAGGGTCAATGTGGTCAGTATGCAGCCACTTCTCTTCTAATGCACCTGACTTGGTCTCTGTGGTGCAGGGGTGCTTCAGCTTCATCCCCATGTTCTAGTATTTTTTCATTAATATCTTGCCTATGAAGAGTTGTTAATTATTCTTCTTGTGATGGAGAGCAAATTCAGGAATGACGTATGTCACAATCTTTGTAATATAAACAAATGCTTCTAGGGAGTGATAAGTTCATTTAGGAATCCAACCTTATGGAGGCTCTACCATCTTCAACAGAGGCCTCCAGTTATCATCTAGGAAGTTAAGATTCAGCTTGATTTGGGGGAAATATCAGGACTGTAGGATCTTAGAAGAGGTTTTTAATTGCCAGGCTTACAAGTGGCATAAGAACTTTGGCCAACATTCCACCAGTCAGAACCCAGTCACATGGACATAAGTTTTCTACTAAATATATTGCCTACTTGGGCAACTGCTGCTAGCATGAATTGAACACAGTAAGTAGGGAGCCAAAACTTGGGGCAGACAATCAGCCATCTTTGCCACAGAAGATTTAAAAATATATAAGCCCTATTCAGGTGGTCTAGTATGTAATTACAGAGCATATAACTATATTAGAAGGTCCACTTATATAGCATGTTCAAATATATTTTTATGCTGTCTGAAGAAATATTTACCTGAAGGGAATGGTTTGAGTATTTATCTAGAAACTAGAAAAAAAGGTGCCAGAGAAGAAAATTTTTGTATCTTTAGTCGTTCTGGTAAAGAACCTATATAGACCAGCAGAGTTAAGCATCTAACTGTCTTGACAGGCATATTTACATAGGAAAATAGATGCATCAAACTTGTATATTGGTGATCACCAAAGTTACCCAATAAGTTGTACCCTGACCATATTGCATATTTAACAAGAAACCATCTAATAATATTATTTCCTACATAATTTTTCTTACAGGAAAAGAAGATACTGCCATCTTAACAGGTATTCTGTTTTGCCTTGCTTTTTTCTCTGTGTAAGACAATTCATTAGCATATTGGTCAATACACATATCTCTTATGAGGTAAATTAGCACAGGTTTTAGAGTTTTTACAGCACTAATTTCCCCATCCAATTTCTAAAGCAATTGGGAAATAAGACCATCAGAGTGAGTAAATGAGAGGTCAAATATGACTTTTTTAATTGATAAAGTTAATATTGGAAAATGGGGCATATGTCTGCAGTCAAATGGGATACTTTCTTTTGAAGAATTACACAGGCTTACCCTTCTAATCAAGGCAACAATGGAAGGCAGACCACCCTGTGCAGAGCTTCCCCTATAGAGTTTATGGCACAAAAGCAAGGCACAAATAGCATTTCTAATATTTATAGTTAATGCAACATTCTCATTTTGTCCAATCACTTTTGAAACAGAGCAGATAGTCTTCACATATAAAATAGATGGTCATTTTTTACATCAGAACATTTGTGTATTTCCACAAGTCTAAGTAATTCATCTGAGTGAAAATAAGAAACAGCTCATTGGAGTTCCCGTCGTGGCGCAGTGGTTAACGAATCCGACTAGGAACCATGAGGTTGCGGGTTCGGTCCCTGCCCTTGCTCAGTGGGTTAACGATCCGGCGTTGCCGTGAGCTGTGGTGTAGGTTGCAGACGTGGCTCGGATCCCGCGTTGCTGTGGCTCTGGCGTAGGCCGGTGGCTACAGCTCCGATTAGACCCCTAGCCTGGGAATCTCCATATGCCGCGGGAGCGGCCCAAAGAAATAGCAAAAAAAAAAGCCAAAAAAAAAAGAAACAGCTCATAACATATAAGATACTATTAATATCAAGGGTGATTTCAAAGTTACATTGCCAATAAGAAATTTCTTAAGATAGGAATAAAAAATCAGTATCATGATGCACTGAATGAGAGCATAATCAGATTTTAAATTTATTACTGAGGGTTTACAATTGAAAGGCATATGTGCTCATGCAAAAATCAAAGAATGTGATCTGATATGCCAAGGAAGCAAAACACCACTTCAGCAAAGCTAGAAAATTAAGCATTGATTAATGGAGATATGACACTGATGAAACATTTTGTCCTTTTGCCTCCTTCATAAGATACAAGGAAACCTTTCAAAGGAATACAGTAAATCTGACATCATTCATGGAAATGATATTTGGAAGTTGTATGTTTTAATTTTTTTTCTTTTTAGAGCCGTACCCATGGCACATGGAGGTTCCCAGGCTAGGGGTCAAATTGGAGCTGTAGCCGCTGTCCTACACCATAGCCACAGCAATGCCAGATCTGAACCGTTTCTGCAACCTACATCACAGCTCATGGCAATGACAGATCCTTAACCCACTGAGCAAGGCCAGGGATCGAACCTGCGCCCTCATGGATCCTAGTCATACTACTCAGATTCGTTTTCTCTGAGCCACGATGGGAAACTCCAGAAATGGTGTATTTTAATTTTAACATGCTTTCCTTTTCTTGTGAAATACTAATACAATAGTAAAATAGATGTTAGTAAAAAGGTATGAACATCACTATTAATATATCCAGAAATATTTTTTCTTCAGGCAATTTGGAGTTGTATTTTAAACACTTTTCGTAATTTTGCATAATATCATGTAAGTCATAACTGCATTTAAAACTATTGTGATAAATCTAATGCAGTGAAAGTGACACAGACCTCTCTCCAATGGTCAGATAATTGATGCCTTATGTGAAAGTATCAATGCAGAGCAAGAAGTTCATTTCTGGTTTCATGGAAACCAGAATACTAATTAAACTGTGGTTTAAATATACAACCAAGTGAGTCAGATTCAATTTATAAATTGATTTATAAATTGAAATTTAGAAAAGATATATTTGGTTGTCAAAGTGAAAAATAAAGAAAAAAACTGTTGGTAAAGTAGTAGCCAGTTTATACTACATTTCTCCTGAAACCCAATAGGACCTTTCCAATAAAGGAAGAAAGGATATTGTTGATGCACCATCTCTATTTTCTTTAATCTCTATTTCTAAGACAAGGAAAGCATCATGTTGATGAATCATAATGGAGGATAGAATATGAGTAGCATCCGATTTTATAGCAGGGATTGAATTGACTAAGCAGAATTGAGCACTAACCATCAAACAAAATACCCAAGCACTACAAGCTTCACTGAGAACTAACATCTGTCTGGGGGACTGCTTGTCCTGAGGGGAAATGCCAAAAGCTGAATGCTCAGCATTTTCTTCCTGAAGTTGTGATCCCAGATCAATATCCATCTTCTTGCCTTAACCACTGCTGAGCAAACAGCTGTACCACATAAAAGTACCTCATTCAAAGATGAAGTGGAGGCAAAAATGTTCCAACACAGAACATATGTACAGATACTGTATCAAAAGGAGGAGTATAGACATAATAATCAAAATTCAGATGAACAACATGCTTCAGAAAAAAAAAAGAAAAAATTCTGCCCAGGTAACAGAAAACATGTCACACAAAAATGCCCTTAAATAAACTAAAGGAAAAATTCTAATATAAGAGGAAATGTAAAAGATAAGGGATACTGCAAGAGTGATTAAAAATGAGAGGAGGCACACTGGCAGATAAAATATGAATCAGAAAAGCATAGAAAATAGAGAAATAAAATAATAGAACTACATTCAATCAAACTGCATTTGAACCAGAAATAAATAGAACAAATACTGGAAACAGAGATCAGAATAAGACAAACACAAGGAGGGTATGAAAAAAATAAAATAGTTAAAACATTATAATCACTATTATTAATGAAATGATAGACATAAAAAACACAGCAAAACTAATGTGAGAGGATTTCTAGAAGAGATAAATGTTTTAAAAACTCAAAAAGAATATGATATTTCCTGAAATAGGGAATTGACTCTCTAGACAAAAAAAATGCAAAATTTGTTCCAGGAAGAGCTGATTTTAAATGATGAATAGTGACACATCTGTTGACAACATTATTGAACCTGAAGGATTAAGAAAGAAATCTATGGGATTCAGACAGAAAAATTAAGTTATTTGGGAAGATGAAGCATAAAATAACTGGCTTGAGGATTCTCTTCAGCAAATTTGATGTTAGCCAACAGCTGAGCTATATATAGAATGTTCCACACAGATATACCGTAAAAATTTTATAACATGCATTTTTTTTTTTTCATTTAAAATATGAATGGGAGTTCTGGTTCAAGCTGACAGTGAAGAAAGATCCCGAGCTTACCTCTTACCAGAATTTTTAAAATTTTTATGGAAAATTACCCCCTTCTACAGACATACTAAATCTGCTACCTATGGAACAATTTCCTCTGGGAAACAAACCAACCAGCTAAGCAATGCCTGCATATCAAGTAAGTGAGAAGGAAGCCACATCAAAGTGGGTAGGAGAGCTGAGATGAAAACTCTCCAGAAACTTCACCTCCCTGCATGGTAACTCACAAACAGGAGAAGTTTCAAAACTCCACCTTCTCCCTGAGAAGCAAAAGGTTTCACCTTCACATTGACTTCTACCTGAGAAACATGACCCTAAAACATCTAGTTTTGAAAGCTAGCACTGCTTGCATTTGTTAGAACCAGAGAGCAATAGTGAACTGAGAACCAGTCCTTAAAGAGCCCTCATGCTGAGATTCATCTGCGCTAATGCCCAGCACAGAGGCAGCCAACTGAAAAGCACCCAGACTTTTGGTGAAAGAGGTTATTTGCTCACACTTTGATGTGAAGGGCAGGCATCTAATTTAACACACATTTAGGAGCCTACTGAAATATTCTCTAGGGATAAAGTCTGGCAGATATCATTTTTACACTCTCCCTCTGTCTTACTCCAGCTCACTGGTATCTTTCAGAAGGAACTTGTAACCTTGCTGGTATGCTGATTTTTGTGGCTGCTGCCTAAGGGACACCCCTATGTCATCTGGCTTTGGTGGCCAGAGAGGCTTATGCTCTTGGGTTCCACAGGACTGTAACCAACTGAGAAAGAATTCTGAACTGGCTACCACCACCAGGGCACAGCAAGAAGCAGCAAACAGAAATGCCCAGTCTTTTTGTAAAAGACTCCTATTAGCTAATATTCATAGGTGCAGTCTGAGAGGCAGGGTTGTAATTAAATACACATGTAAGGGCCAACTTGCATTCTCTCCAGAGACCTCAGAGTATGGGCAATATATTCAGTCCCCCTTCAGCTATGCTCCAGAGTGCCGGTGTCTCTCAGAAAGGAGCCTGTACACCCGTCTGGTCCCCCCATTTTTTAGGTGCTGTCCAGGGGATGCCCAGTGATCACATGGCTGTGCTGGCCAGTGGGGCTTGAAATCATGAATTCCATGGCATTGTAACAAATGGAAAGACACTTCTTGGCTGGCTACCTCCCCTATGACACAGTATGGACAGCAGGCTGAAACCACCCCAGGTTCTATGAAAGAAAACTGTTGGCTTGTCTTGGAGCTTCTGTCTGAAGGGCAGGCTTATGCTTTAGCACACAGTCAGGTACCTACTGAGCTACTATCCAGGAACAAAAGCTAGTGGGTGCCATCTTTGTGCTCTTTCTCTGCATCTCTACAGCTCACTAGTATCTCATTTGTACACTCTTCTGACATCCCAATTTTTGTGGCTAGTACCCAGGGACCACCTCTAAACTACTTAGCTCTGATTACCAGTGAGATTACGCTTGCAAGGAGCCAAGAATGTAAAATGGGAAAAGTATACTCTCTTCAATAAATACTATTGGGAAAACTGGACAGTCACATGCAAAAGAATTAAACTTATCTTATACCATAAACAAAAATTAACTCAAAATGGATGAAATATTTCAACATAAGGCCTGAAACCATAATGCTACTAGAAGAAAACATAGGAAGCTTTTTACTTTGGTCTTGGTGATAATTTTTTGGATTTGACACCAAAAGCAACAAAAGTGAAAATAAACAAGTGGGACAACATCAAACTCAAGCGCTTCTGCACCACAAAGGAAACCATCAACAAAATGAAAAGCAGCCTACTGATTGAAAAAAAAAAAAACACCTGTAAATTACATATGTGATACATATGTAAAAATCATATAGAATCCATACAATTCAATAACAAACAAATAAGCAATCCACTGAAAAAAGGCAGAGGATCTAACAGACATTTTTCCAAAGAAATATAGATGTCTGAGAGGTCCATGAAAAGTTGTTCAACTTCACTAATCATCAGATAAATAAAAACTGAAACCACAATGAGATAGCACCTTATATCTGTTAGAATTTGTATTATCAAAAAGATGAAAAAGAACAAGTGCTTGCAAGGATGTGAGAAAATAGACGCCTTGTGCATTGTTTGTTGGAAAGTAAAATTAGTGCAGCCACTGTGGAAAACAATATGGAAATTCCTCAAAAAGATTAAAAATAGAGCTCCCATATAATTCAGCAATTTCACATCTGTGTATTTATCCTAAGAAAACAAAAACAATGTCAAAATGATATCTGCACTCCCAGTTTACTGAAGCACAATTACCGTAGCCAAGATTTGGAAGCATCCTAAGGGTTTGTGTACACACACACACCACACACACACAAATATTATTCAGGCTTAGAAGAAAATCTTGCCCATTTGCAACATGAATGGATCCTAGGGCATTATGATACATGAAATACATCAGAGAAAGGCAAAAACCATATGACCTCATTTATATATAGAATCTATAAACCAAAGAAAACCACACAAAAACACAACCAAACAAGGCTCATAGATACAGAGAACAGATGGATGGTTATAAGACATAGGGATATGTGGCAGTGAAATGGGTGAAGATCAAAAGGTACAAACTTCCAGTTATAAAATAAATGTCATGGTCATGTGACATACACTATGGTGACTATAGTTAATAATACTCAGTTGCATATCTGAAAGTGCTAAGAGTAAATCTTAAAAGTTCTCATCATAAGAAAAATTGTGTAACTATATGGTGATGAATGCTAACTAGACAATGTGGTAATCATTTTGCAATCTATATAAATATTGAATCATTACGTTGTATACCTGAAACTAATATCTTATGTCTCAATTATATCTCAGTTAAAAATAATTAAAATTTTAAAAAACACAAACAGAAAGCCTTTTTTTTTTTGGGTCTTTTTAGAGGCACATGGAGGTTCCCCTTTTTTTTTTTTGGTCTTTTTAGGGGTCAAATTGGAGCTACAGCTGCTGGCCTACACCACAGCCACAGCAAAGGAGGATCCGAGCCACGTCTGTGACCTATGCCACAATTCATGGCAGTGCCAGATCCTCAACCCACTGAGTGAGGCCAGGGATCGAACCCGCAACCTCATGGTTACTAGTCGGATTCGTTTCTGCTCTGCCACAATGGGAACTCATGCAACTATATTTAATATCACTTTAACTGTATACTGAAAAATGGTTAAGATGGTAAATTTTACATTATGCATATTTTTTCATAGTTTTTTAATTTAAAAAGGCACCAGAAAAAAAGTAATTTCTACCTACATTTATTTTATTCCTCATTTATAAACTTACCCGTGAAATGGATATTTACTATGCTTCGAACTTCATATTTCTTAACTCAATGCCTCTATTCAAGCTACTTTAACTTAAATTGCTTTATTAATTCCACATCCTTATATCTTAACCCTTTTGTGTACCATAGATTTCTTTCAAAGAATCATTTCTTTCTTCTGTATGTTACCAATAAGTTCTTCAAAGTTTCTAAAATTTCAGGAAATACACATGAAACAGGTTCTAAAATTAATTCAGTTTAATCATATCAGACAAAATATTTCATTGGACTAAATTACAATGCCTTTTTCTATAAGTAAACTGCAAGAAAGAAGAAAATATCAGTTTTACAGCTCATCCATCCTAAAATATTTATGGAGAATCTTAATTATCAGGGAATCTTATCTGGCAAATTATGTAGTCTGTACTTCTTTATTTGTTAAAAATTAAATTAGTGATAATGCCATTGGTAAAATTTTTCAAGGACATTAACTCAGAATTATTATGATTAAATTAAATGATGCAATGAGAAATCCCTTAACTTAGTGCCTGTGATTTATCAAATGCTCAGTAATTACTTAGTTTTCTTCTCCCAGAGAACTGGCCTACACAAAGCAGTCTCATAAAAAACCCTATTTTCTATAAGGTGCATAGCCGAGTAAACAACATGGCAGTCCCAAAATAAGATACATCTAGCCAGAAATCATTTTGGGGAATACAAAACTGTCTTGCCTCTTTCTTTTCAGGGCTGAGAAATGTAGCTTGGACGCATGTACCTTCTATAGAGTGACTTTCTGGTCTTTGCTCTATCTTCCTGTTTGTCTAAATCCTATTTTCTGCCAGTTCTATTTCAAGATTGACATGATTCCAGGTGCTGTAGCTGCCAATTCTACATCTTGCCTGCTTGCCATCACAGGACTGGAAAGACAGTTTATAAGAAAGATCATCACTGCCTGCTGCGGCAATGAGCCTGCTACTGCAGTCACCTTGGCTTTTCACTTTTTCTTTTGTTGGATATGGCTTTCCTTTTGGATTCCCTTGTCCTGGATTTGGATGCAGAACTTCTGAGATAAATACCATGAGCCTTCTCTGATCTATTACCCAGAGTATTTTTTCCCATTATATAAATGCTCACAGCATATTTGTCTTTTATCAGACACTGAGGAAGCAAAAATTAATTATCAAGTACCACACTAAGTATTAGGGGCATAAAGGTAACTAAAAATAGCCCAATCTTCAAAGCTTTAGCTAATAAAATAATCCCTAGTAATTTTCTCTGACATCCCTAAGGGAACAGAGATCCAGGATCAGAAATGCTGCATCTCATTCAGCCACACTGCTGGCCAGGGGATACTGGAGGCAAAGAGCTTCAACGAAGCAAGAATAAAAATAGCAACCAACATTTATTGAGTGTGTAAAACTTCCAGGAGGGTTTTATATATATATTCGTTCATTTATATAACAATCATAGATGATGGTACCCTATTATCTGTTATACTGATGAAATAGAAGAAAACAGTTTATATTGTAAATTGGAGCTACATTTTGAATTGATGAAGTATAAATTCATATTCTAAGGCAAGTCAAGGAAAATTTAAGTATAATTTTTTTCTCTGCTCTTTGGCCTCTCTCTCTCTCCTTTACTGTGCATTATCTGTCAGCATTACACATCAACCAAAACTCCCTATTGTCAGAAGTACCTGCTCAGCCATAAAGAACAATATTCTCCCAGCATCAGCAAGGTAACTACTTAAGAGATAATCTTCCTAATTTTATAAGGGACCCCAAACCCATACCCACTACTCATTCATACCTGCAGATCTGGATTGTGCAAACTTCATCATTTAATGTACATCCCTCTGTCTCAAAAAAAAATAAATAAATAACTGTTTAACTGTGCTTGGATCTCTAATAGGAGGAGCAGTTCTCACAGCTTTCTGAGATGCTCTTCTCTGGTTATAATATTTAATTTAGCTCAAATAAATCTATTTTTAGATAGACGTTAATTTTTTGTTGACAGACTTCAGCTCTCTAGTACTGGAAAAAACACACACAAGATCACTAGTAATAGATATAAATACATATAGAAATATCACTGGACTTCAGAATGCAAGAATATTACTCAACTGGATCCTTGCTTTAATTATTACACTAGTATTCTTAGATTCAATTGCTATAAATTCTACTACAGCTACTGCACTAAATAGATGGGCTTTGATTTCAACGAATCTTTAAATTATACAATGTAATCATTTCCCTGACACAAACTAGAAAACCAACAGCCTAAAAAGTCTGACACATATTAGCCATACCCTATATATTCATTGAATTATTTTCCTGGGTTTATATTTTTGTTGTTCCAATGAAAGGATTACTCTTTTATAGCCTATTTTTCTACTTACATTTGTACTTTGTCCAATCAAATATCACAATTTATGTAAGACTGAATTTCTTAAAACACTTGATGATGCTGTCAATTTAGGTATCATTTGTTAATCCCGTGAGTATGAATTTAGTTCCTATAACCAATATTACATTTTCAGGTGCATATATCCACCTAATAAACTAGGAAGGAAAGAATTTCATAACATCCAAAGTTTTAGCACTGGAATGGAACAATTTCAGGAGATAATGGTTGTTACTTTTAGTGCAGGGATTATTTCAAAATACTAGACACCTGTAGGTATAAAGAGCTTACTGTGATTTGTGAAGCAGCTTTTTATATACTTTACATTATTTTTTATTACTAGAAATTTATTATTACATCTAAATTGCTCTGCAGAAGTGTTCTCATATAGGGACAGCAATGCTTTTAGCTATTGTAGCTGCTCTGGGATCAATGTCAAGCTTTCTAGGTTGCTTCTTAAAGAGTTTTTCAGGGTTAACCAAAGTAGTCCAAAATCTATGGCCTGACACATTCTGTATATTAGCCCTGTCAATATTGTGCATTGATTTGAATCGTAGCTAAATTGAAAGTCTTGAATTCTGAACTTTAGAAGAAATCAGAGCTATCTAAACTCCATTTTCTATAATCTCTAGAAAATGCATAGTGGCAGTTATCTTTTTTTTTTTTTTTTCTCCGAAAGTCATTTCTTCAGCTCATTTTCTCTCCAATATCTATTAACGGGCTTTCTATGCCTGGCTGATTTTGAGCAAGTTAAAAATCTCAATGCATGTAAAAAAAGTCACGTCCCTTGGACTTTTATCCCTGTAATGTGGAAGCGTGGCACTTCAAATGTGAAAAGTACCCATGAATAATTGAGAATTTACAAAGCTATGGAAAATAAGACCCTTTAAATATAAAAACGACTTGAGCAAATTAAGCCTTGCCATCTCCTATATGCTAACTGCTGAATAGCAGTGAATGCTACAGCAATAGTTGCCAGACTTTAAGGTGGACTTTAGCAATCACCAAAGAGACATAAATTATTGTTATCAGATGATTCTGGTTAACACGGGTCTTAGAACCTATGTTTTAAGAATAGTTTATTAGAAGATTAGGATCCCCGGAAAAAAATTTAAACACCTAAAAAATAGGGAACATGCCAACAAAACCAAGGGACAGAATGGAAACTAATAACTTTGACAAAAAGTCTAGTGAAAAAGAGCCTTTGTAATATGTAGCTAATTGTGGAAATATGCTCTATAAGCTTATACTTGCCAGAAAAGATTGCATATGACATTTGATTCTTAGCCTTTAAAGTTTAACAACTGGAGTTCCCGTCGTGGCGCAGTGGTTAACGAATCCGACTAGGAACCATGAGGTTGCGGGTCCAGTCCCTGCCCTTGCTCTGTGGGTTAAATGATCTGGCGTTGCAGTGAGCTGTGGTGTAGGTTGCAGACGCGGCTCGGATCCCGCATTGCTATGGCTCTGGCGTAGGCTGGCGGCTACAGCTCCGATTCGACGCCTAGCCTGGGAACGTCCATATGCCATGGGAGCGGCCCAAAGAAATAGCAAAAAGACAAAAATAAATAAATAAAGTTTAACAACTGGCCTGATTTGTAAATGTGTGATTAATTTACAACCTATTACTTAGAAATGGAACCAGCTCCTTCCTTTCGATTTACTCAGGGTGTTGAGCAATGTGGTTGCATTTAGCCCAGATGTTAGCTATCCCTTACTTACATGGAACTATCACGCTCTATGTTGGCAGAAATATAGGTGTTTTGCAGTTTGCGCTTAAATGGCTCACTTTTTAAATAGGAAAAAGGAACAACCAGTAGATGTGACATAAACCTCAAAAAGTCTACTCAACAGTCACTACAAGATTTGACAAACTTGGGCAATACTAAGTTTTAGACAGTGTTGACTAATATTTGCATGTCATTTTTATGTAGTCTTATGAGCACAACTTTAAAGACTAAAGCACACTGGCATCACAACACAGCAAATTAATCATTAGAATCTCAAGGAATGCAAAATGAAATTCATCATGGGTTTTTTGTTATTACTTAAACAAGTGTAGAGAATATTTTAATAGGTGAGGCATGTGAAAGTGACAAACTATTGCATTTGGTGAATAATCAATGAGGTCCTACTATATAGCATAGAGAACTATAGCTAAGTCACTTGTGATGGACAATGATGGAGGAGAATGTGAGAAAAATACTGTGTATGTATGTATGATTGGATCACTCTGCTGTACAGCAGAATTGTAAATCAACCATAATAATTTTGTTTGTTTTTTGTTGTTGTTGTTGTTGCTATTTCTTGGGCCGCTCCTGCTGCATATGGAGTTTCCCAGGCTAGGGGTCCAATCGGAGCTGTAGCCGCCGCCTACGCCAGAGCCACAGCAACGCGGGATCCGAGAGCCGCGTCTGCAACCTACACCACAGCTCACGGCAACGCTGGATCGTTAACCCACAGAGGAAGGGCAGGGACCGGACCCGCAACCTCATGGTTCCTAGTCAGATTCGTTAACCACTGCGCCACAACAGGAACTCCCATAATAATTTTTTTAAATGCACTTTTTTCAAAGATATATAATTGACTCAATATTTTATTTAATAAATGCTTGGTATGGCTTAATTGCCCTTTAATAAGATAATAAGCCTTTTATGAACATTTCCCTTGTTTTGTTTCTCATAAAAAAAGCTCCTGAAGCATCTGCTGTTGACTTTCTATCCAAGAGACAGTCCTTGCATAGAGTAATAAAGAGCCATCTGTCTCAATTTTATAATCATTAGCATTGTGCTACCTAAGAATGAGACAAGATTTTCTTAGAGCTAGAAAATATAATGTATTTTACAACTATTTTTTGGAATATGTGATTATCTCTTCTAAATGGGAAGACATATTTTTAAAAATACTAATCTTATAGGTTTTAATATATCCCCTATATTTTCTTGCTTGGAATAATGGGAGAGATATAAGGAAGGTGATACTATTGGAAAAAAAAAAACTGTCTTTATTATAGTGAGGTAAACAAAAGCTCATATTTAGTACATTTTAAAACATTATCACACTTGTCTTATGGCTGAATTTTTTAGTTCCATATTACCAAACACATATGTATTTTATAGAATTTACTTACCTATGTAGGAGAAGTTAACAATTTAATAAAATATTGAAAAGGTCCTATTTTGCAAAATGTAGCTGTAACCTTAAAGATATACTAAAGCATTGAATCAAATAAGAATACATCTGGGTAGTTGAGGATAAAGATGCAGGGCTCAAAGATGATGCAGTTCGAGTAGGGAGAAAAAGAATTGTGTGGCAGGACAAGTACTGTTCACTGGAGGGTAAGGAATCAATTCTAGAAAAGCAACTGGCTACCAAAACTAGACTTAATGATCATACCTGAGCAGTATGAATCCAAGAGACGAAACGGTATACTAAACTACAGAGGTTAATAACGTGGGTGACTGAAGGTTTAATCTGGAAGATGGGGAATTCTTGTAAAGTCTATCTAGAGGAGGATGAAAATTCAGGGGAAATTGTTTAGTCTGAAGGTTTGCCTATGAACATGGCAGAGCACAGGGTGGGGAAGCCCAGTCCTTCAAGAAAGAAAGTAATGGAGAAGTATTCTTTCTCACTACTGTAAGGATACCCATTTCTTCTCAAAAAAACATTTAAAATTTTGGTGTTTTTCCTCTGTATATTTTGCAAAGTTATCTTTCTCTCTCTATTTTTACAGTATAGTTGATTTACCATGTTTCTTCAGTTTCCGTTGTACAACAAAGTGACCCAATCACACACAGTTCCCTGTGCTGTACAGTAGGACTTCTTGCCATTCATTCCAAATATGAGATTTTGCATCCACCAACCCCAAACTCCCAGTCGTTTCACTCCCCTCTCCTCTCCCCTGGCAACCACAAGTCTGCTCTCTTTGGCTATGATCTATTTCTGTTTTGTAGATATGATCATTTGTGTCGTATTTTATATTCCACAATTAAGTGATATCATATGATATCTTTGTTTCTCCTTCTGACTTATTTCACTTAGAGAATCTCTAATTCCATCCATGTTGCTGCAAATGGCATTATTTTGTCCTTTTTATGGCTGAACAGTATTCCATTGTATATATGTGCCACATCTTCTTAATCCATTCATTGGACATTTAGGTCATTTCTATGTCTTGGCTATTGTGAATAGTGATGCAGTGAACATAGGGCTGCATGTATCTTTGTGAATAAAAGTTTTGTCTGGATATGTGCTCAGGAGTGGGATTGCTTGATCATATGGTGGTCCTATATTAATTTTTCTGAGGTACCTCCATACTATTTTCCATAGTGGTTGTACCAATTTACTTGCATCGAAACACAAAAGACCCTAAATAGCCAAAGCAATATTCAAAAAGAAAAATACAAACAGAGGAATCAGGCTCCCTGAGTTCAGACAATACTACAAAGCTACAGTTATCAAAACAATATGGTACTGGCACAAAAACAGAAATACAGATCAATGGAACAGGATAGAAAACCCAGAAATAAACCCAAGCACCCATGGTCAACTAACCTATAACAAAGGAGGCAAGAACACACAGTGGAATAAAGACAGTTTCTTTAATAAGTGGTGCTGGGAAAAAATGGACAGCTACATGTGAAAGAATGAAATTAGAATACTCTCTAACATCATACACCAAAATAAATTCAAAATGTATCAAAAACCTAAATACAAGCCAGATACTGTAAAACTACTAGAGGAAAACACAGGCATAATGCTCTTTGACCTAAATCACAGCAACATCTTGTTGGATCCACCTCCTAGAATAAGGGTAATAAAAACTAAAATAAACCAATGGGACCTAATTAAACTCAAAAGCTTTTGCACAGCAAAGGAAACCATTAAAAAATTGAAAACACAACCTACAAAATAGGAGAAACACCTTCATTAATGATGTAGCAGACAAGGGCCTAATCTGGAAAATATACAAACAGCACATACAACTTAACAATGACAACAACAACATAAATAGCCCAATTGAAAAATGGGCCAAAGACCTAAAGAGATATTTCTCCAAAGAAGACATACAGATGGCCAGCAGGCACATGAAAAAATGCTCAACATAACTAATTATGGGAGAAATGCAAATCAAAACTGTAACCAAGTACCACCTCATTACAGGTCAGAATGGTCATCATTATCATGTCAACAAAATGCTAGAGAGAGTGTGGAGAAAAGGGTACCTTCCTTCACTACTGGTGGGAATCTCTGTTGTTTTTTGTTTAAGTCTTTGCTTATACTACCTCCTAATCTTTTCTCTGGCTTAATTTCCTATTGGTTTTCTCTTTCTTAATTTTCACTTTTTAAACGTTTAGTTAATTGTGGATATTCTCTAATCTTTGTGGAAATCGCCTTCTCAATCAAATATTTCTCATACTCTTTGTTATTCCACTCTGAGAGGCTAAAATAAAAGAGCAGATAAATAAAGTTTGAAAGTAGAAGGAAAGCCCAGCACAAGATATTGAGGACATCAAGTGATAATGGATTAGGAGTATTTTAGGTGCAAGTAAGAGACTAGTCAAATCTGACATACACCATCCAGTCATTAGCATTCCCAGCACTTTTTTTGAGACTTATTCAAGATATCAAGGACCAAGCTCTACCTTTCTTTCTTCTTGGCTATGCTTAGTACCTTAGTAGTAGTTTACCCTTAGGTTCAGCCATAACTCTAACAAATATCCTTACATTCTTTTTTTTAATTTTTTTTTGGGGGGGCTGTACCTGTGGCTTATGGAAGTTCTCAGGTCAGAACTGCAGTTGCCAGCCTACACCACAGTCACAGGAATGTGGTATCCTAGCTGTACCTGCGACCTACACAGAAGCTTGGGGCAACGCTGGATCCTTAACCCACTGAGCTAGGCCAGGGATCAAACCCATATCCTCATGGACACTATGTCGGGTTTTTAACCCACTGAGCCACAACAGGAATTCCAACATGGGATAATCTTAAACAGAATGCAAGGGTGGAAAGGAGATCAGTAGGAAATATTGTTCCATAAGCCAAACAAGAAAGGGGGGAGTATCTGCTATATAGGCAGCCAGTAATGTCCTCCCTGATACTCAGCATAATTTATTGAATAAGAAATAGATGTGCAAGTGCACTAAGTATATGTAGCAGGTAAATTTACATAAAGGTTTTAAAGAGAGAGTTACTGACATAACTATATTGAAAGAATGAAGGAGGGAAGGGAAGATAAAAAAGTTTGAGGAGTTCCTATTGTGGCACAGCAGATTAAGAACCCAACATAGTATCCATAAGGTTGAAGGTTTGATCCCTGGCCTCTTTCAGCAGGTTAAGGATCCATCTTGCAGCAAGCTGTGGCTTGGGTGCAGCTCAGATCCCATGTTCCTGGGGCTGTGGTGTAGGCTGGCAGCTACAGCTCCAATTCCATACTATGGGCCCCAGGTGCACCCGTAAAAAGAAAAAAAAAGTTTGAGCTCTATTCTCATTTTTTTAGAGTAAAAATCTATTGATAATGGTTAAAATTAAGAAATATCTATAACAGAGTAGGTACATTATAGATTAAATTAGGTTTCAGAAAAAAAGGTCCAAGAAAGTCAAAGTATTTTTTCCTCCAAGGAACAGGACAGAATGTGAAAAAGAACTGAGAAGGGACAGTTGCTTTTTATATCAAGTAAATATGTTCCATTTTTAAATCATGTGCATACTTTATTTGATCAAAACTTAAAACATTTCATTGATTTCCCTACAAGGACTTTCACTAAGATAGAAAATTATCATCATAATAGACCTTTTATTTCTTACTCTAGGTATATTAACAAAGAGATCTACGCATCTCAAAATCCATTTCTTCCTATTTTAGTTTCTTTGAAGCATTTAGTGGTATCTCAGAAATTGCTAAATCTTCAACTGCACTATAATTCAGTGAAAACTCCTTATCACTTGACTTTAAAATAGACTTTATGTTCTCCAAACACAGATTCTAAAACTAACTGGAAAGTATATAGTGAAACATTGCTACCTTGATTGTTCTCTCTGTTACTTTTTTGGCTCTCTAACTCCAGGTCTCTGTCTACACACGTATGTGCATATGCGCACATGTGCGCGCACGCACAATTTAAGAGATATAGTTCTTTAACTCAATAATTCTTTCAAGCATCTAACTTTCTTTAAAGCATTCCTTGAAAGGTAAATGGATTACTGAAGCTCTCTGGTAGTATCTGTGCATCTGCAGTCAACACCGCACACACGTCATCTAATAACCTCAACAGTCACTGCAGTCCATGGGTTTTATGACATCAGAGTGCTTACAAACTGCAATTATGAAACAAGACATTTATTAGGGTTTTCAGAGTGTTCTTCAATTGGCACCAAGGATTGACACCTGAGGACAAAGAGGATTTGCATGCCTCAGTTCTAAAAGGAGCCTCAAAAACAATGAGATCAGACCACCCGCAAAGTCTTTGTAAAGAAGCTGAACTGGTCCTACTACAATCAAGTACTACCAGAATTGCCTTAAAAGTGGAACTCCAATGCCTAGGAACTACCTTAGGGTCTTTCAAAAGAGGCACAAGAACCCTTCAAAATAGAGCCAGCATTTTATATTTGTCACTTGGAGGTCATCAATGGCCAGACAGCACTAGCTAAAGACAGTGACAATCAGTAGAAGCAGCCTTCAATGGGCAGTGAATTGAGGTAGATGCCACTTCTGCACTATCACCCTTCTGTTTTGCTATAACGGTGTAGCAGAAGAGAGACTGTGGGACCAGTCCAAGTATCAGATGCTTCTGCTCTAACGTGATGGAGTGGGAAGAAGAATAAATCACAGAGCAGACTGGCTTTTACAAGCCTGGATGGCACCTCCCCGAAGGAGGAGAGGAAGGATAGGGATGACGGATATCAGTTTAAATTGATCAGACTCTTAATAACCACTTCATAAACAATGGATTCTACTCCAAATACAAAACAGTAGCATTTAATTATGTACTATTTAGCATTCCTCGAGACAACTTGAAATAGAGAAGTTTAATGGCCCAAAGGATTTCCTGGAATTGAGATGTCAAGACAAAGACTCTATGTTGAGCTGTCTTTATCAAGAATTAAATATATTCCTAGAATATAGTTATACAGTCATAGTCAATACACTGTTCCTTAACTAGCCCTACAGGCATTTACAGAAGGACTCTTTTTGTGAAGTTGTATATAAACACAACTGGACAACAGGTTAGTAATCTGAAATAAAAGGGAAGGAACTGAGGAAAAGACAAAAATGAGGGAAAGAGGGAAAAATAAAATGATGCATAGAATATAAGTTGTTGTATCTGTCAATTTTAAGGGAAGCGATTTGAGTTTTCCAAATGTCTGTGTATTTATCTATTTATTTTAGCTCACCAAGGTAAAATTCTTATTCAGAAAATTGACATATTTGATAATACATAGTAGTGGCTGTGTCTAAAACTACAAAAATTTCTTTATGCCATGATTTTGTTGTAAGCATGAGCAGTCCCTGACCTCCTGCTAAAGGCAGATTCAACTTCACTTATCATCCCCTAAATGGCAGAGCAACTGCTTCTGTTCCCAGAACATTTTGTGCTAGATCACATAGGCACATTTTTATATATAATATTTGTGATTAAGTAATTGTAGTGTAAGATTCTATCTGTTCAAAAGTCAGAAGCAGCATTAAAATATTCAGCCCAGCCACGTATATGGTAAAAACCTAAAGAAGCGAAAACACTTCCTTTTTTGAAAAAAATATTTGAAAAAGGATACAGCAATCCATTCTTGTTTAGACATATGCATTATACAAAGCAGCTGAGTTTTTTTGTCGTTGTTTTCTACAGAACATTTCATTTCTACCAATGCTGCCTTCCTACTTCCTAATTCATTTCATCTGCGGAACTTAGTACCTGAATACTTGCCTTATTTCATCAATATTTCACGAATTCTTTGTTAAATTTAACAAAATCTATGGTGTGTTTCTGAAAATAAAACTTTACAAGATTCAAATTTTATGGTCATTGAGTTTTTTCATTAGGGATCACTAATCAGTTGTTTAACCTAACAGAAGCTGTAATGGTGAAGTGATGTTCTGCTACTTTTATTATCAAAAATGAAGAAAAATTAACAGCTCAAAGTTCAGCAAAGCTTTGGTGATTTTCTCCTTAAAGCACCATTTATTACTTTTATTGATAAATAATGTGCTCCACATGTAAATGCTATATAATCCATTTCCATGCCTCACTTGATTCAAGTATTCAACTCCCTAATTAGGCATCTGTTAGACAATGAAACTTTGTTTTCCTGCACATAATTTTGGTCTCTTTACTAATGTAGCTTGAATAACAACTTCTTTCTCAAGAGATTAATTTAATGCCTAAAGTGTCAAGAGGAAAGATTCAACATTTACATTATATTAATTGGTGGGGTGTGAATATGACATTGTTATTGCACAAAGCCACATATTTTAAAAACACAAGGATGGAACCCCAAACCCAGCACTTTTGAACACATGAAATACTGTGTTAGCTGCACTAATGAGATATCATGAATATGGTTTTTAAGACTATTTTATATGCTATTATTTTCAAATAGACTAATTGAAGTATCTTTCTTCTTTGCTTTGTCTATAAATATGAGTATCCTTACCCAGTATATTTATCTGTATTCTTAGAGGAGCATATTCTCTCCATTAGAAAATTCACAATATACAAAAGTGTCTATTCTTACTTGCTCACTAGTTTTGTAAAACAAAGTTAAGGAAAACCACCAAATGAAAAGGGAAGAGTTATGAACTATGTGGATCTTTCAGATGTCAAAGTGGTCATTTAGGACCGCAAGCCAAACTGAAGGTAATAAGAAAGCCTATTGACTCACTGTAATTGCATAACAAGAGGCAAAAGTAGATTCCACTTCCCCAATGTTCCATGTCTCTACATGGAATGGCAAAGGCAAGGGTTTGAATGACATGCACTGTAGACAGGGGGCATCATCTAAGTGCCAAGGACCCTCAAACAGAGGGCCCCTGTCTTTTTATGGATCTGACAGGCCTGAGGGAGGGAAGGGGAGGCTAAGAGTGGAGAAGCACTGAGCCAGTGGAGAAAATTGTCTCAGTTGAGGTTCCCCACTAAGAAGTTCTTGGCATAGATACCTAAAAAGTGCCTCAGCCTATTGCCTCAATTAAGAGGCTTCTGAATGCAGGCACCTCGTATGTATGTGAGCATGGCTGTCCTGAGGGACCTCAAGTTCTTAAACTTGACTCTCTCTTGAAAACTCTAATACGCAGGCTGTACACCAAGTCTAGTGAGGAGAGGCAGCTTTCCCCATGAGGCCCACAAGGCAGATCCTGTGTAATTGCCTATGGTCAGGCCTGAAATGTCACACAGGAAACTCTGGCCTGGAGCCCAATTCCCCAAACCAATGCTCTCAGATTTAACAAATATATTCCATACTTCTGAAGACCTGTATGTAGCCTTCACAAATGGCATAGTGGAAATTGTTTTTGCTCTTTCTTTATCATTGAAATTAAAGTTCAATTCTTTGTTCATATTTTCTACTCTATAAGAAAAGAATGGCTTATTTTATATTGCTGAGTTCAGTATACGCATATTAAAGTGTTATGTAACTATAATTTCAGTGTTCATAGGATGCCTGACCTCAGATTCTATGGCATGTGACATTTACAACATGGATGAAATACTATCTTAGCCTGTGAATGACTGCTTTCTTGGGTTGGAATTTATTGCAGCAATGGTACAGCTTCTCTGAAAGTAAAACAGAGGTTTTTTTTTAAGATGCATCATTGTGAAGCAAAAAATATTGATTACAATGATGCAGTTATATACTAGCAATAAGGAGGAAAGCAGAATTACTGTTGAGCTGGAAATCTTTGAAAGTAATAGTTAAAATAGTTATTCATTAAAGTGAACTATACATGAAAAGTACTAAAGATGAACATTTTACTGAAGTAATTTTCTCCTCATTATGGAAATGTTTCTAACAATATTGAAAAGCAATGCAAAGGAAAAAAACAATCCAGTTTAGCTTTAAAGAATTGTTTGAAAAAGTAATGGACAGAGAAGTCGTACTGGCTACAAATCCAAACAATTATCTCCTTACCAAGAAATCAAAGAATTTAGTCAAATACAGTTCCAATGTATTTTTAAATTTGTCATGTCTATACTCCCTTTACTGCACTGACCCTAGTTGTCACTCTAGCCCACATCCCATACTGTATGCAGGAATTAACATATACCAAAGTGTAATATTTACAGTAGTTATACTGAGTTAGCTATTTATTTCATTCTCTAATCAGGCTAAGCTTCAAACTTAAAATATAATAAAATGTTCCAAAATCCTTTAATTATGTTTAAGTTGGGCCTATCTTTAGTATTGTACAATGAAAAATGTAATGTAAGAAAAATACATCCTGGTATTCTAGGAATGAATTCCACCCAACAATGCTATAAGATGTTTTTGTAAGTGATGTTGAATTTGATTTGCTAGTATCTTGCTGAGGATTTTTGCAGTGATTTTCATGGGGGTGATTGGCTCATGGTTTTCTTTCCCTGTATTGCTTTGTATGGCTCTGGTGTTAGTATAAAGGTGGCCTCATAAAATGGAAAAAAAAATATGTGGGTTATGTACAATAGTGACAAAAAATAAGCATGAAATTTTATTTAGTTAATATTGGTATATAAGTATACACCCCATATATACACACAAGCTCTAACTGTTGAAAAAAGTATTAACAAGTTTTAACTGAGCAATAACTATTCTTTAAGGTTTTTTTTGTCTTTTTATTTTAGGCCCCACCCACGGCATATGGAGGTTCCCAGGCTAGCATTTGAATCCGAGCTATAGCTGCCGGCCGCAGCCACAGCAACATCAGATCCGAGCTGTGTTTGCAACCTATACACCACAGCTCACAGCAATGCCAGATCCTTAACCCAATGAGTGAGGCCAGGGGTCAAACCTGCATCCTCATGATGCCAGTTAGATCTGAGCCACGATGAGAATTCCCCTTCTTTAATTTTTAAAATTGGTTTTGAGTCAAGTTTCCTCTGACTTATCAAAGAATATGAGTATGAATATAAAAGTCCTGGGCAAAACAGAGTAAGTACTACAAAAATATAAACATGCAAAACAGATGACATGAGAGGATGTCATAAATACTATTTATGAAACCATGTGATGTAGAGATGATCTACAGCATAAAAACTGGGTGTATCTAAGGCACAGCTACCACTGGTTTGCCACCTGCCTTGTCAGGTGACAGAAGGCATTGACTTACAACAACAGGAACATCAAACTTACTGAACTAATAGGTCTATTTTAAGTAGCACAAGAATAATAAGTACAAAAGACGTGGGAATTATGTAGCAATGTTTAGAATAATCTTAAAGTAATAACATACTTGGCTGAAAACAATATATTTTTCCTAATTAGAGCTGAAAATCAAATTTAGTACATACAAAACAATATAAACAGGATTCCAGTATCCCTGGACTTTCACAGGTTCTATTTCTTTATATTTCTCTTCTCAAAGTAGTTTGGTGGTGCTACCTAAAATTTTCAACATTTGCATCTTTAAAAAAGGTCTTTCACTATTTATAAAATAGTTTTGTTATTTATGGTCATTGATTTCAACAAACGCCAGCATTATTAAATGTTACTTTTTCAAATATATTTACCTACATAATTTGAATGACACTGAACACATTCATAAAATTGAAATTGTAGTTATTCAATAGAATTAAGTACATATTGTCTTATCAAACACAATATACATGCTCAGAAACAGACACCATTTTTAGCCAACCAAATCATTTTCTTGCCCTGATACCTGTTCTACTGAGTGAACATTAACCATGTTAAAATGAAACTGACAGGGCTGTAACAATTTTTGTTATTGTTCTCCTAGCACATTTTTAGTTTCCTAAACAGACAAATAACATGGTAAATTACATGGGTTTTCTTAATGCCACGTCAAAGACAATTTCTTTTCAGTGCCAAATTACCTTTGATATTTGAATTGAAAAGTCAATATAAGCAGGCATAGCATTTTTAAAAAATGATTGGTAATGCAAGAATCTATTAGTCATATTTCTCTCAGCTCCTTCTTCCCTGCAGTTTAATCTTTATAACTTTATAACTCAAGACAATTATAACTTGGCAAAGTTATAACGTTATAAACTACTTTAAAATAAGAATACTAGGTTGTTTGATTTTTGTTGTTGAGTTGTATGTGCTGTTTGTATATTTTGCAGATTAGGCCCTTGTCTGCTGCATTGTCTGCAAAGATTTTCTCCTACTCTGTGTGTTGTCTTTGCTGGTTTTTAATGCTTTCCTTTGCTCTGCAAAAGCTTTTAAGTCTAATTAGGTCCCACTGGTTTATTTTCATTTTTGTTGACCTTATTCTAGGAGGTGGATCAAACAAGATCTTGCTGTGATTTAGGTCAAAGAGCATTATGCCTGTGTTTTCCTCTAGTAGTTTTATAGTTTCTGACCTTATATTTAGGTCTTTAATCTATTTTGAATTTATTTTTGTGTATGGTGTTAGAGTGTTCTAATTTCATTCTTTTACATGTAGCTGTCCATTTTTCCCAGCACCACTTATTAAAGAGATTGTCTTTCTCCTACTGTGTGTTCTTGCCTCCTTTGTTATAGGTTAGTTGACCATGGGTGCTTGGGTTTATTTCTGGGTTTTCTATCCTTTTCCATTGATCCATATTTCTGTTTTTGTGCCAGTGCCATATTGTTTTGATAACTGTAGCTTTGTAGTATTGTCTGAACTCAGGGAGCCTGTTTCCTCCATTTCTGTTTTTCTTTTTGAATGTTGTTTGGCTATTAAGTGTCTTTTGTGTTTCCATACAAATTTTAAAATACTCTGTTCTAGTTCTGTGAAGAATGTCCTTGGTAATTTGATAGGGATTGCAATGAATCTGTAGCTTGGCTTGGGTAGTATGTTATAGTTATTTTATCAATATTGATTTTTGCAATCCAAGAGCATGGGGTGTATCTTTCCATCTCTTGTGTTGTCTTTTATTTTTTTCATCAGTGTCTCAGAGTTTTCAGAGTATAGGTCTTTTATCTCTTTAGGTAAGTTTATTCCTAGGTATTTTATTCTTTTTGATATGATGGTGAATGGGATGGTTTATCTGATTTCTCTTTCTGATCTTTAATTGTTAGTATATAGAAATTCAGTTGATTTCTGTGGATTAATTTTGTATCCTGCCACTTTGCCAAATTCATTGATGAGCTCTAACAGTTTTCTGGTAGTATCTTTAGGGTTTTATAAGTATAGTATCATGTCATCTGCAGACAGTGATAGTTTTACTGCTTCTTTTCCAATTTGGATTCCTTTTATTTCTTTTTCTTCTCTGTTGCTGCTAGGACTTCCAAAACTATATTGAATAATAGTGGTGATAGTGACATCCTTGTCTTGTTCCTGATCTTAGCGGAAATGTTTTCCAGTTTTTCACCATTGAGAATGATGTTAGCTGAACGTTTGTCATACATGGCTTTTATTATGTTGAAGTAGGTTCTCTCTCTGCCCACTTTCTGGAGAGATTTTCTCAGAAATGGGCATTGAGGAATTCTCCTAGTGGCTTAGCAAAAATAAATCTGAATAGTAAACAGAAGGTTGTGAGTTTGATCACTGGCCTCACTCAGTGAGTTAAGGATTCAGCATTGCCATGAGCT
This sequence comes from Phacochoerus africanus, assembly GCF_016906955.1. NCBI lineage: Eukaryota > Metazoa > Chordata > Mammalia > Artiodactyla > Suidae > Phacochoerus > Phacochoerus africanus. The sequence goes on from NC_062553.1 coordinate 88,907,907, forward strand.
GGGGTGTAGGTCACAGACACAGTTTGGATCCTGCATGGCTGTAGCTATAGCTATGGTGTAGGCCAGCAGCTGTAGCTCTGATTTGACCCCTAGCCTGGAAACTTCCATATGCTGTGGGTGTGGCCCTAAAAAGGGGGAAAAAAAAAAAGAGAAAAAAGAAAGAAAGATAGAACAAAGAAAAGAAATGGGTGTTGAATTTTGTCAAAATCTTTTTCTGCATCTATTGAAATGATCATATGGTTTTTTCTTTTTCAATCTGTTGCTGTGGAGTATCACACTGATTGATTTGAGGATATTGAAAAATCCTTGCATCCCTGGAATAAACCTCACTTGCTCATGGTGTATGATCCTATTAATATATATTTGTATTCAGTTTGTTAATATTTTGTTGAGGATTTTTGCATCTACTCATCAGTGATACTGGCCTATAATTTTCTTTTTTTCTGTGGTAACTTTGTCTGGTTTTAGTATCTGGGTGATGGTGGCATTATAGAATAAGCTTGGGAACCCAACTGAAAAATGGTCACAAGACCTAATTAGACATTTCTCCAAATGAGACATATGGATGGCCAATAGACACATGAAAAAATGCTCAACATCACTAATTATTAGAGAAATGCAAATCAAAACTACAATGAGGTACCACCTCACGCCAGTCAGAATGTCCATCATTAATAAGTCAACAAATAACAAATGCTGGAGAGAGTGTGGAGAAAAGTGAACTCTCCTACACTATTGGTAGGAATGTAAATTGGTACAAGTGGAGTTCCCATCATGGCACAATGGAAACGAATCCAACTAGGAACCATGAGGTTGCAGGTTTGATCCCTGGCCTCACTCAGTGGGTTGAGGATCCAGTGTTGTATAAGCTGTGGTGTAGGTTGCAGACACAGCATGAATCTGGTGTTGTGGCTGTGGTGTAGGCTGGTAGCCATAGCTCCGATTAGACCCCTAGTCTGGGGACCTCCATCTGCCATAGGTTCAGCTCCAAAATACAAAATAAATAAATAAATAAAATTGATACAACCACTGTGGAAAACAGTATAGAGTTACCTCAGAAAAATAAATATAGAACTACTGTATGACCCAGCAATCCCACTCCTGGGCATATATCTGAACAAAGAATTTATTTGAAAAGATACATGCCCCCACCCAATGTTCATTGCAGCACTGTTCACAATATCCAAGACCTAGAAACAACCTAAATGTCCACTGACAGATGAATGGATTAAGAAGATGTGGTACATATATACAATGGACTACTAATCAGCCCTTAAGAAAAAGAATAAAATAATGTCATTTGTGGCAACATGGATAAAACTAGAGATTCTCATATTAAGTGAAGTAAGTCAGAAAGAGAAAGACAAATGCCATATCACTTATATAGGTGCAATCTAGAATACGGCACAGATGATCCTATCTACAAAACAGATCACGGACATGGAGAGAAACTTGTGGTTGCTGGGGGGAGGGGAGAGGGAGTGGGATGGATGGGGAGTTTGGGGTTGGTGGATACAAACTGTAACAGTTGGAGTGGATGGGCAATGGACACCTGCTGTACAGCACAGGGAATTGTGTGTGATTGGGTCACTGCAGGGCAACAGAAATTGAATTAAATCAACTATAATAAAAAATAGGAATACTAGGACAGAATCAAGGTTATGATACAGAAACTAAAACTACTTCCAGTAGTTTTACTTTACAAAATAGAAGGACTAATTTAGGTCTTTTTACTGAGAATATATTCATTTCTGTTTCATCCATCCTATGTCCTTTAGGCATAATGGAAAGCCACATTATGGGGTAAAGAAATGCTTGCTCTCAGGTATAGAAAAATAACAATTCAATAGTAAAATGATAATTCTATCATGTCTTCATGTCTTTGGCATTCCTGGAGATTTTCACCTTGACCTGAAAGTATACACAAACTACAAGCTGATCTCTAACTGCATGGATTTGAATAACATGTTTTTGGGTATGCCTTCAGTATAGCTATGACTGGACTCCTACATGATCTTAACAGGCTTAAAAACTTGTGTAGAGTAATTCTGTCTTTGGTAACATGGTAAAATAGATAATTTAGTTTCAATCTCTGACCCCAACCTACAAAAACTAACTTTGCTAGAAATGTGGGATGTAAATTACAAGGAAGAAAGTGAAATCCCCAAGCAAAAGTAACAAAATAGAACTTCAGTGGACTATAAGAAAATTAGCTGGCAGTGGGCCTACAGGGAGGTCTTAGTTATTATTGTTTGTACCCTAAGCAAAGATATAGTACAGAGACTCCCATATAAAGAAGAGACCCTCAGAGCCTCCATTCATTCGCATGAAGAGGATACACAGATAAAGTCTGCATAGTTGCACATGGGGATGATGAGGAAGATAGTGTGTCTACCTGGATTCTCCACTATGTAATAGGTGTTGTCCCAGAAGACAGTGGTAGGCTTGGGGTACTAGTACAAAACCTCTTTGACTATACAGAATCCCTATAAATAAAGCCCAGAGGGCAAGCTTACAATCCAAAGTTATAGCACAGTCAAACAAAAAGATGCCATATAAGAGAGTCCAAGACATGAAAATGCAGTTGAAAAGAACCTCAGAAATTTAGATAATAAAGCAAACCGGTGAACATTATAAAAATGTATGTTTAAAATGATTAAATGCATAATATAAAAATGAAGCTATAAGAAAGAATAAAAAGCAAAATTTAAATAGGACTGTTTGAAAAGAATCAAATGTAAGTTTTGGAAATGAAAAATTGTCATTGAAATTAAAAACTTAAATGATCTTTAAAAATTTTTTTTATTGTTATTTCCCAATACAATTTTTTTTCTACTGTGAAGCACGGTGACCCAGTTATACATACATGTATACATTCTTTTTTCTCCCATTATCATGTTCCATCAAAAATGATTAGACTTAGTTCTCAGTGCTACAGAGCAGGATCTCATTGCTAGTCCATTCCAAAAGCAATAGTTTGCATCCATTAACCCCAAGCTCCCAATCCATCCCACTCCCTTGGCAACCACAAGTCTATTCTCCAAGTACATGATTTTCTTTTCTGTGGAAAGGTTCATTTGTGCTGTATATTAGATTCCAGATATAGGGGATATAATACAGTATTTGTCTTTCTCTTTCTGACTTCACTCAGCATGAGAGTTTCTAGTTCCATCCATGTTGCTGCAAATGGCATTATTTCATTCTTTTTTATGGCTGAGTAGTATACTATCATGTATATAGCCCACATTTTCCTAATCTAATCATCTGTTGATGGACATTTGGGTTGTTTCCATGTCCTGGCTATTGTGAATAGTGCTGCAATGAACATGCATGCATGTGTCTTTTTCAAGGAAAGTTTTGTCCAGATACATGCCCAAAAGTGGGGTTGCTGGGTCATATGATAGTTCTATGTATAGTTTTCTAAGGTACTTCCATAGTGTTCTCCATAGTGGTTGTACCAGCTTACATTCTCACCAACAGTGCAGGAGGGTTCCATTTTATTCACACCATCTCCAGTATTTGTTATTTGTGGACTTATTTATGATGGGCATTCTGACTGGTGTGAGGTGGTATCTCGTGGTACTTTTGATCTTAATATCGGAACTCTAGTAAAGTCTGAGCTGGGATACATGGTCTAAGTGCTCCAAACAGATCCACCTCATCCATAATAATAATCAGGGATGTTGAGCATTGTTTCATGTGCTTTTTGGCCATGTGTGTATCTTTCTTGGAGAAATGTCTACTCAGGTCTCTTGCCCATTTTTCCATTGGGTTGTTGGCTTTTTTTGCTGTTTAGTTGTATACATTGTTTGTCTATTTTAGAGATTAAGCCCTTGTCAGTTGCATCATTTGAAACTATTTTCTCCCATTCTGTAAGTTGTCTTTTTATTTTTTTATAGTTTTCTTTGTTGTGCAAAAGTTTGATGAGGTCCTATTGGTTTATTTTTGCTTTAATTTCTGTTGCTTTGGGAGACTGACCTGAGAAAACATTTGTAAGGCTGATGTCAGAGAATGTTTTACCTATGTCCTCTTCCAGGGGTTTGGTGGTGTCTTGTCTTATATTTAAGTCTTTAAGCCATTTTGAGTTTATTTTGGTGCATGGTGTGATGGTGTGTTCTAGTTTCATTGATTTGCAAAGCTAAATGATTGATTAGAAATAGAAAATTAGTGACCTGGAAGCTCAATAAGAACTAATGACTACTGAGGGCTTACCAAGCCTCTAAGTGCTAAAGAGGTAATTGCTATACTATGATTTTTTTATCATTGTTCATTATTAATTTTATTATTATAAGTATGTTCATTAATGTATTCTTGCTGGCTAAAATTTGTTGGTGTCAAGCAGATTAGCTCTGTGACCTGTGCTATCAACCACACTGCTAAGGAAATTATTCAGAATTCAACATAGAGTAATGACTAGATGGATAATATGAAAGGGGTTATGAGTATGGAGAATGAAATCTAAAAATCTAATATGTAACTCTATTCACTAGTCCCTGAAACTCCTGTGAGATGCACATGCTCCTTGGATTTCTGGCTTCTTCACTAGCTACTGCATCTCACACTTATGCTGATTCCTGCTTGTGTCTCTGCTCTGTCTGCAGATGTTTTTCCTCTCTAAATTACTCACTTGAGATCACATGTGGTCCCATAACTATAAGGCCTCCAGACTGTTAATTCCCAATTTCTATCCTATGTATAAATGTATCATATATACAACTGTCTGAGCAGAGCCCCATATTAATATGCCTAGAACTGATATGATTTTCCCAACCCCAGTCAGGCTCTAGAAGTTTTCCTCATCTTAGTTCCTTCAAGTTTTTTAACAACTTATCTTTTTCTTATAAACAACATGTAACTCATCAAAAATTCCCTTTGGTCTGGGGATGTAACACTGCCTACCATCTTCACCATTAGTCACTCTGGTCCAAGCTATCATTAACCTAGATAATTGCAATATTCTCTAACTTTCTCCCCTTCAGTCTACTCTGAATACTGAACCCCATACAATCCTACTTAAAGATAAATCAAATGATGTCACATCTTTACTTAAAGCTCTCTCATGCCTTTCTAATTCACCCAGAATAGTATGTTTGTAACTTTATAAATAGGCTACCATCAGCAGTGTTCTCATAATTTTCCACTCTTCTTTTTCACTGTGCTCTAGTCACACAGGATCTGTAATAATATAGGCATGCTTCTACCTCAGCATATTTGCACAGGTTCTCTCTCTGCATGGAACATTCTTCCTACAGAGGTCCACATATTCCCTAACAACAACCTTAACATTTTCCTTTATCTTTTTAATTCACTTCACTCAACCCTCACCTTCCCTCACTATCTATGTGGAACTACAATCCTTAACAACCCATCATTCACTCTACCTATGTATTTTATCTATTTAAAAAAATTATATTTAGGAGTTCTCATTGTGGCTCAGCAGGTTAAGAATCCAACTAGTACCCATGAAGATTCAGATTCGATCCTTGGCCTCGCTCAATGGGTTAAAGGATCTGGTGTTGCCGTGAGATGCAGCGTAGGTTACAGATGTGGCTCATATCCTGTGCTGCTGTGGCTGTGGCATAGGCTGGCAGCTGAAGCTCCAATTTGACCCTTAGCCTGGGAACTTCCATATGTTCCAGGTGTAGCCCTAAAAAAAAAAAATCTCTTTAGTACTCACTACTGTACATAAAACATGTCCTTTTAAATTTTTTTTCAGTCTACATCTTCTAGAAGGTAAACTCCACATGTTACTGCTAAGTCCTCAAGGCCCAGAAGAAGAGGCAGTCCTGAAGACACGACAAGGGTGTATGAGCAAGTAGGTTGCACTCCCAGTGCCTGCACTCACCACTGTTTTACTGCTGTGTCTTTTTCAACCCCTATCTATGACCTTAGGGAGAGTTCCTATGGCTGGGTGACAAAGAAAAAAATATACCTGTCCTCTAGATGGTGCTATGTGATATGATATAACCAAACTAAAATGGAAGTTGGTAGCATTTAAACTTTAGAGGGTCAGTGGGAAGAGAAATCTTTGCAGTGGCTAGAATTTTGACCAGTGCATCTGATTGTCCAGTTTGTCTATATTGATCTATACTTATTTATAGTTGACAAACAATGACTGGTGAAGAACTTAGATGAAATAAAATGAGTGGACTGGAGGAAAATGTTGCAAGCCCCTGACTCTGGGCTTTTCATGTCTTTCAGATTCTTCTCACCATACAGGTAGTCCTGACCAAAATTTGTGTGCACCTCTGTGAAGATCTAGGAAGGAATCCAGTAATGTTGATTCTTTCCACATAATCTTCTGCATGGCTTCTGCCAGTTCCATAATAACAACAATCTTTAACCTGCCTAAGTTCTCCTTCCGGTAATCTAGTTGGCCCCTCAAAGGAGTGGCATAGCTTGTTTTAAGAGCTATATGTTGGAAGTATTTTGGAATTAAAATTTAAATATTCATGAATAGAAATGAAAAGCTATAATATTTCAAGTGCTGCAGTGTTCCAAAGTAGGTGGGCTCTAGACAGAAAGGTTAGGAGAGTTTTTTCACTCTAATTTATCCATTCTATATCTGTTTATCTCCAAGACTTTCAGTAACTTTTACTTTACTGTCTTCTAACTGACCACAACCCCACTATGACAACCTATCCAGAATTCTCCACCCTTTTACTGTCTCACACCTCAAAATTCCTTCTCTGACTTTTTTTTTATAACTCTATGCCTAATATTTAACTTCTATTTCCTAATATTTAACATTTCCTGAAGTTAACATATATAACATATATTTAATATATATAACATTTTATATAACATATATAAATTTTATTTCCTAATAAAACATGTTTTACATACCGTGTATAACATATTCAATATATGCTTAACCTATGTAACTTCTATTTCCTAATATTTAACATTTCCTGACATCTTCACAATTAAATCTGCTTAAGTATATAGAAGATTCCTATCCCCTCTAATTCCTGGGGATTATAAATGAGAATGCAGTTAATGCATTAATGTTAATATTAATGGATTATTCTCTCTCAAATACCATTTTCTAAAAATGAAGGATCTCTTTTTACCAGAAATCCAGGGAAGAAAAGTAAAACCAAATTTGGTCAAAGGAAAGTGAAAAGTAGTTACAATTTTGGCCCTTCCTCTTTTGTTTTCTTTTTTTCTTTCTTTTCTTTTCTTTCTTTCTTTTTTTTTTTTCCTTTTAGGGCTGCACCTGGGGGATGGAAGTTCCTAGGCTAGGGGTCAAATCAGAGCTGCAGCTGCCAGCCTACATCATAGCCACAACAACATGGGAGCCAAGCTGTGTCTGTGGCCTACACCACAGCACACAGCAACAATGGATACTTAACTCACTGAGCAAGTCCAGGGATTGAACCTGTGTCCTAATGGATACTAGTTGAGTTTTTTACTGCTGAGCCATGTCAGGAACTCCAACTTCAAATCTTAATGGACTAAATTTTCTAGTCGATAGAAAATAAAACAGAAAACTACAAAAATAAAATCAGAAATGAATGAGGAGATATTTCAACAAATACTACAGAAATCAAAAGAGACTACTGTGAATAATTATATGCCAACAAATTGGACAACCTAGAATAAATGGATATATTCCTAGAAATGTACAACCTACCAAATGAAACATGAAGAGAAAATCTGAACAGAAGGTTCACTAAGGAAATTGAATCAATAATCAAAGTCCTCCTAATAAACAAAGTCAGAGAAAAATGACCTCACTTGTGAATATACCAAATATTCCAAATTTAATACCTATCCTCAAATTATTATAAAAATTGAAGAAGAGGAAACACTTCCAAATTCCTTCTAAAAGGGCCAGCATTACTGTAACATCAAATCAGTCAAGAATGCCACAAGAAAGCAGTGATGTTCTACTATATAGCAGAGAGAACTGTATTCAGTCTCTTGGGAGACCATGATGGAAAATAATATAAGAAAGGGAGTGTATACACACACACACACACACACACACACATGTATGACTGGGTGTGTGTGTGTGTATATACATATATATATATATATATACACATACATACATACATATATACATACATATATATATATATATATATATATATATATATATATATATATACATACATACATATATATATGTATGACTGGGTCACTTTGCTTTACAGCAGAAATTAGCACAGCATTGTAAATCAACTATATTTTAATACATTTAAAAAGAATAAATAGAATTTCAAAAAAATAATGCCACAGAAAAAAATATATATAGGAGGCCAATATCTCCAATGAACTTACATGCAAAAAATCCTTGACAAAAATTAGGGAAGCAAATTCAATAATACATTAAAAGGATCAGTAACTGTGGTCAAGTGGATTCATTCCAGGCATGCAAGGATAGTTCAACAAGTGCAAATCAATCACTGTAATACACTCCACTAAGAAAACAAAGGATAAACATAATGTGATCATCTCAGTAAATGTAGAAAAAGCATTTGATGAAATTCAAAATTGATTTTATAATTAAAAACCATCAACAAAGTTAGTTTACTGGAAATGTACCTCAGCAAAATATAGACCATTCATGAAAAGCCGATGGTTAACATCATACTTAATAATAAAAAGCTGAAACTTTTCGAGGTCAGGAATAAGACAAGGATGCTCACTCTTGGCACTTGCCTTCAACACAGCATCTGATTGACTAGCTAGAGCAATTAAGCAAGAAAAAGAAATAAAATTATCCAAACTAGAAAGGAAGAAGCAAAACTGTCTCTATTTGCACATGACATTGTAGTATATATATATATAAAACCTTAAAGATTCCACCAAAAATGTTAGGAATGATACACAAATTCTGTAAAGTTGTAGGATACAAAAATATACAAAAATAATTATATTTCTTTAATAAGAAGCTATCAGAAAACAAAATTAGGAAAACAATCCCATTACAATTGTATCAAAAAGAATAAAATACCGATTAAATTTAACCAAGGAAGTGAAATATTTGTACACTGACAACTATAAGATACTGATGAGATTATTAGAAACAAGGTGGCAGAGTACAAGGACTCAAGCACACTTTTTCTCATGGAAACACCAAAAATCACAATTAAGCTCTGAACAACCATCAATAAGAAAGAGTTGAAACACACTAAAAAGATATTCTATACCCAAAAACAAAGAAGCAACAATGAGACAGTAAAAGAGGCACTTTCACGATGTAAGCAAATCCCATAATTTCTGAGTGTGTAACTCAAAAACTGGAAAATAACTATATTGCTAAGGTCTTCCACAGGAGTGAGAGTTCCAAACCCCATGTCAGTTTCCCCAGTCTGTGGGCCTGGCATCAAGAGGAGGAGCCCCCAGAGCATTTGGCATTGAAGGCCAGCAGGGCTTGAGTGCAGGAGCTCTATAGGACTGGGGGGAAACAGACTCCTCTCTTGGAGGGTGAACATAATGTTTCAAGTCCGCTAGATCAAAGGGGAAAGAAGGGACTCTATAAAAATCTGTGCCAGATCTACCTATGGATTTTAGAGGGTCTCTTGGGGAGGCAGGAGTCAGCTGTAGCTCATTGTGATGGCAGGATAATGGAAGTGGAGGCCCCAGGGAATAATAATCAGTGTGAGCTCCCTTGGAGCTTCCATTTTAGAAGTTAGATCTGGCCCTACACAACAATCTATAGGCTCCAGTACTGGGAAGTCCTAGGCCAAACAAACAAAAGAGTGGAAACAGAACCCTACCCATCAGCAGATAGGCTGCCTAAAGTCATCCATGGCACACAGGTACCTCTAATTACATCCCTTCAACCTGGCATTGCTCACCAGAGGAACAAGACCCAGCTTCACCAACCATTGAGCAGGAACCAGTACCACCCACTAGGAAGCTTTTATAAAGCCCCTGTATCATCTTTACCCACTGTGAAATAGACACAAGAAGCAAGAGGGGATACAATGCTGCAACCTTCAGAGGGGAAAACCGCAAACACAGAAAGCTGGACAAAATGAGATGGCAGAGATTTTTGTTCCAGACAAGTGAACAAGACAAAATACCAGAAGAACAACTAACTGAAGTGAAGATAGGCAACCTACCTGAAAAAAAAAATCAGTAATGATAGTAAAGATGATCTTGGATAGTTAAGATGATCCAAGATCTCAGGAGAAACAACAACAAAAAAGGAGGCATAGAGTGAGAAATCACAAGAAATATTTAATGGTGATGAAAATTTAAAGAACAAAGATGAACAATATAATAACTGAAATGAAAAATACATTAGAGAGAATCAATAGCAGAATACAAGAGGTGAAAAATGAATAAGTGAGATGGAAGACAGATTGGTGGAAATCAACTGACATGGACAGAATAAAGAAAAAAGAATGAAAAGAAATGAGAATGGTCTAAGAGACTTTTGGAACAACTTTAAATGCACCAACAATTGCATTTTAAAGGTGCCAGAAGGAGAAGAGAGAGAAAAAAGACCTGAGAAAATATGAAGAGAAAATAGCCAAAACTTCTCTAACACAGGGAAGGAAATAGTCAAGTAGAGGAATCACAGCAAGTCCCATATAGGGTAAACCCAAGGAGGAGCATGCTGAAACACACATTAAGCAAATTGACCAAAATTAAAAACAAAGAGAAAATATTAAAAAGTAATGAAGAAAAAGCAACAAATAACATACAAGGGAATCTCCATAAGGTTATGAGCTGATTTTTCAGTAGAAACTCTGCAAGCCAGAAGGGAGTGACACCCATATACTGAAAGAGATGAAAGGAAAACACCTACCACCAAGGATATTCTACCCAGCAAGGCTCTCATTCAGATTTGAAGGAGAAATCAAAAGCTTTACACACAAGAAAAAGCTAAAAGAATTCAACACCACCAAACCATTTTTACAACATATGCAAAATGAACTACTTTAGGAGGAAAAAAAAGGACATAACATAGAAACAAGAAAATTACAAATGGGAAAGCACACTGGTAAAGGAAAACTCACAGTAAAGGTAGTTTTCATCCATATACAAATATGATATCAAAACCAGCATTAGTGAGAAGAGGACAGTATGAATGCAGGATATTGGAAAGGCATTTGAAATTAAGAGTCCAGCAACTTAAAACAATGTTGTGTGCGCACACACACACACACACACACACACACACACTGCTATAGCAAAACCTCATGATAACTGCAAAGCAAAAATCTACAATAGATACACAAAAAAGAAAAAGCAATCCAAACACAATACTAAAGATAGTCATCAAACCACAAAAGAACAAAAGAGGAAGGGATGGGAAAAAAAGACCTGCAAAAACAAATCCAAAACAATTAACAAAATGGAAATAAGAACACCCATATCAATAATAACTTAAATGTAAATGGATTAAATGCTCCAACCAAAAGATAGACTAGTTGAATGGATACACAAACAAGACCTGTATGCATGCTATCTACAAGACAGTCATTTCAGATCTAGGGACACACATGGACTGAAAGTGAGAGGCTGGAAAAAGGTATTCCATGTAAATAGAAATCAAAAGAAAGCTGGAGCAGAAATACTCATATCAGACAAAATATACTTTAAAATAAAGATAGTCACAAGAGACAGAAGGAAAGTACATAATGATCAAAGGATCAAGCCAAAAAGTAGATATAACAGTTGAAAAGATATATGTACTCAAAATAGGAGCACTTCAATATATAAGGCAAATGCTGTAAGTCATAAAAGAGAAATAAATAATAACACAGTAACAGTGGGGGACTTTAACATCCCACTTAAATCAGTGGACAGATCATCTAGACAGAAAATCAATAAGGAAATGCAGGCGTTAAAGGATGCAATAAACCAGACGGACTTAATTGATATTACTAGACCATTTCATTCAAAAGCAGCAGAATACACATTCTTTTCAAGCAACCATGGAACATTCTTCAGGACAGATGACATCTTGGGTTACAAGCAAGCCTTGGTAAATTTAAGAATATTGAAATCATATCAAACATCTTTACAACTATAACACAATAAGGTTAGAAATCAACTACAAGAAAAAATAAGCAAAAAACAAACACATGGAGACTAAACAATATGCTACTAACAACCAATGGATCACAGGAGTTAAAGGGGAAATCAAAAAATACCTAGAGGTAAATGAAAATAAAAATACAATGATCCAAAAACCTATGAGATGCAGCAGAAGCAATTCTGAGGGAAGTTTAAAGCAATACAATCTTATCTCAAAAAATAGAAATCTCAAGTAAAAAATCCAACCTTACACTAAAGTGGTTAAAGAACAAACAAAACCCAAAGTTAGTAGAAGGTAAGAAATCATAAAGATTGGAGCAGAAATAAATGAAATAGAGATGAAGAAAACAATAAAGATGAATGAAACTAAAAGCTGGTTCTTTGAAAAGATTAACAAAGAAAATGAGTCTACCACTCCCAGACTCATCATAAAAGGATGGCAACTCTCGCCACTTTCATGCAACATAGTTTTGGAAGTCCTAGCCATGGTGATCAGAAAAGAAAAATAAAATGAATCCAAATTAGAAAAGAAGTAAAACCACCACTGTTTGCAGATGACATGATACTATACATAGAAAATTCTAAAGCTACTACTAGAAAAGTACTGAAGCTCATAAATGAATTTGGAAAAGCTGCCAAATACAAAATTAATACACATTTTGTATTTCTATACACTAAAAATGAAAAATTGCACTTCTATACACTAACAATGAAAGAGAAATTAAGTAAACAATTCCATTTATTATGACATCAAAAATAATAAAATACCTAGGAATAAACATACCTAAGGAGACCAAAGACCTGTACTCTGAAAATAATAAGATACTGATGAAAGAAAAAGATGACACAAACAGATGGAAAGATATAGCATATTCTTGGATTGGAGAAATCAGTATTCTTAAAATGGCTGTTACCAAAGGCAAATACAGATACAATGCAATCCCTATTAAATTAGCAATGGTATTTTTTACAGAATGAGAGCAAAAAAAACCTTTAAAATGTATATGGAAATACAAAACATCCTGAATAGCCAATGCAATCCTGAGAAAGAAAAATGCAGCTGGAAGAATCAGGCTTCCTGATTTCAGCGTATACTACAAAGCTCCAGTCATCAAAACATTACTGTGCTGACCCAAAAACAGAAATATAAATCAGCGGAATAGTACAAAACCCCCCAAAATAAGCCCATTCACCAATTTTTCACTATCCTGAGACAAAGGAGATAATATACAGTGGAGAAAAGACTGTCTTAAGTGATACTGGGAGAAAGGGACAGCCACAGGTAAAAGAATGAAATTAGAACATTCTCTAACACAGTACACAAAAATAAACTCAAAAGGGATTGAAGACCTAAATGTAGGATACTATAAAACTCTGAGAGGAAAACATAGGTATAACATTCTTTGACATAAATCACAATATCTTTTTGGATCCATCTCCTAGAATAATGCAAATTAAAAAATAAATGAGACATAATTAAACTTAAAAGCTTTTTCACAGAAAATGAAACCATAAACAAAATGAAAAAAAAAAACCCACAGAATGGGAGAAAACATTTGCAAATGAAGTGACTGACAAGGGATTCATCTCCAAAATATACTAACATCTTATGCAGCTTTATATCAAAAAAATGAACCAATCAAAAAATGGTGGGAAGATCTAAATAGACATTCTCCTAAGAAGACAGACAAATGGCTAAAAAACACATGAAAAGATACTCAACATTGCTAATTATTAGAAAAATAAAGATCAAAACTACAATGTGGTTATCACCTCACACTGGACAGAATGGTAATCATCAAAACGTCTGTAATAAATGCTGGAGAGGGTGTGGAGAAAAGGGAACCCTCCCACACTGGTAGTAGGAATGTAAATTGGTACAGCCACTATGAAGAACAATATGGAATTTCCTTCATAAACTAAAAGTAGAACTACCATATGATTCTGGAATCCAAATCCGAGGCACATATCCAGAGAAAGCCATAATTCAAAGATACTTGCACTCCAGTGTTCATTACTACTTATAATAACCAAGACAAGGAAGCAACCTCAATGTCCATCAACAGATGAATGGATAAAGAAGATGTGATACATATATACAATGGGATATTACTCAGCCATAAAAAGGATGAAATAATGACATTTGCAGCAACATGGATGGACCTAGAGATTATCACACTAAGTGTAGTAAATCAGAGAAAGACAAACCTCATATGATATAATTTATAAGTGGGATTTTTTTCATTTTAATATCCATTTTTTTGTTGTTTCACACGTGTACTTAATTTTTTTTCCTTTTTTTAATTTTAATTTTTTTTATTTCCCCAATACATTTTTTTTCTACTGTACAACATGGTGACCCAGTTACACATACATGTCCACAAACAACAAATGCTGGAGGGGGTGTGGAGAAAAGGGAACCCTCCTGCTCTGTTGGTGGGAATGTAAGCTGGTACAACCACTATGGAGAACAGTATGGAGGTACTTTAGAAAACTATACATAGAACTACTGTATGTGGAATCTTAAAAAATGTTACAAATGAGGAGTTCTCATCGTGGCTCAGTGGTTAATGAATCCGACTAGGAACCAGGAGGTTGTGGGTTCAATCCCTGGCCTTGGTCAGTGGGTTAAGGATCAGGCATTGCCATGAGCTGTGGTGTAGGTTGCAGATGCGGTTTGGATCCTGCATTGCTATGGCTCCGGCGTAAGCCAGCAGCTACAGCTCAGATTCGACCCCTAACCTGGGAACCTCCATATGCCATGGGAGCAGCCCTGGAAATGTCAAAAAGACTAAAAAAAAAGTTACAAATGAACTTATTTAAAAAACAGAAACAAGTTCATATACTCAGAAAACAAATTTATGAAAAGAGAAAAGTAGAGAGGAGGGATGGATAGAGGTTTAAGATTGGCATATGCACACTATTTTCTATGGAATGGATGGTCAACAGGGACCTGCTATATAGCACAGGGAACTCTATTCAATATTCTATGATAATCTATATGGGAAAAGAACCTGAAAAAGAATGGATGTGTGTGTGTGTGTAT
This sequence comes from Phacochoerus africanus, assembly GCF_016906955.1. Lineage (NCBI taxonomy): Eukaryota > Metazoa > Chordata > Mammalia > Artiodactyla > Suidae > Phacochoerus > Phacochoerus africanus. The sequence goes on from NC_062553.1 coordinate 88,922,959, forward strand.
ACATATATATATATATATATACATATATACATATACATATATATATATATGTATACACACACACATATATATATATATACACATATATACATATATACATATATACATATACATATACATATATATATATATATGTATACACACACATACATAAAACTGAATCACTTTGTTGTACAGTAGAAATTAACACAACATTGTAAATCAACTATACTTCAATAAAACTTCAAAAATGGGAAAAAATTAAATAAGCTGTTAAAAATATATTGATTGAATAAAATTGAAGAATATATAAATAAATGCAAGGAAATTCCAGGATAATGGATGGGAAGAATTAGTATATAAAATTGTCTGTATCATCTAAAGCAATCTACACATTCAATGCAATGTCTATCAAAATTCCAATGGCATTTTTCACAGAAATAAATAGATATTCCTAAAATGTATATGAAATAATAAGAGACCCCCCCAAAAAAACCAAAGCAATCTTGAGGGTAGGTGGTGGGAAACAATGCTGGAAGCATCACGCTCCCTGATTTTAAACTACATAACAAAGTTATAGTAATCAAAACAGTACGATATTGATGGTAAAACAAACACATATATCAACACAACTTCAGTGAGCCCAGACGTAAATTAATTGACAATATATACATGGATTTAATAAAAAATAAACAAGAATTTACAGTGGATAAAGACAGTAACTTCAAAAATTGGTGGTGTGAAAGTTTGATAACTGCATGCAAAAAAGGAATCTGGACCACTATTTTGCACCATATACAACAACTAAATCAGACTGGACTAAAGAATTTAATGAAATTGGAGTTCCTATTGTGGCTCAGTGGTTAATGAATGCAACTAGGAACCAGGAGGTTGTGGGTTCAATCCCTGGCCTTGCTCAGTGGGTTAAGGATCCAGTGTTGCCGTGAGCTGTGGTGTAGGTTACAGATGTGGCTGGGATCCCCGCATTGCTGTGGCTGTGGCGTAGGCCAGTGGCTGCAACTCTGATTGGACCCCTAGCCTGGCAACCTCCATATGCCATGGGAGCAGCCCAAGAAATGGCAAAAAGACAAAAACAAACAAACAAACAAAATTTAATGAAATAAATCACACCAATGTTTTCTTAAGTTAGTCTCCCCAGGCAATGCAAATAAAAGCAAATATGGAACTTAGTCAAATTTATAAGCTTTTGCTCAGCAAAGGAAATCATAAACAAAATGAAAATAAGATCTTAATTTCCAAAATATACCAACAGCTCATACAACTCAATAATAAAAAATAACCCAATCGAAAAATGGGCAGAAGGCTTAAATAGACATTTTTCCAAGGAAGACATACAGATAGTCAATAGGTGCATGAAAAGATGCTCATCATCTTCAATCATTAGAGAAAAGCAAATCATTACTACAATTTGGTACCACCTCATACTGGTCAGAATGGACATCATTAAAATATCTATAAATGACAAGTGCCGGAAGGGGTGTGTAGAGAAGGGAACCCTCCTACACTATTGGTGGGAATGTAAACTGGTGAAACCCTTATGGAAAAAAGTATGGAGTTTCCTCAAAAATCTAAAAATTGAGTTGCCATATGATCAAATAATCCCACTCCTGGGCATATATTTGGACAAATCTATCATTCAAAAAGACACATGTACCCCTGTGTTCATAGAAGCACTATGTACAATAGCTAAGACATGGAAACAACCTAAATGTCCATTGACATGTGAATGGATATCTATATTCCATTATATACATATACATAATAGAATACTATTCAGCCATAAAAAGAATGAAATAATGCTATTTGCAGCAACATGGATGGACCTAGAGATTATCATACTAAGTGAAGAAAGTCAGAAAGAGAAAGACAAATATCATACAATATCACTTGTATGTAGAATCTAAAATACTCAGGTGGGTCTTCCAAGGCAACAACAACAACAAAAAAGCAAAAATAAACCAATGAGACCTAACCAAACTGACAAGCTTTTGCACAGCAAAGGAAATCTTAAAAAAAAAAGACAACTTACAGAATGGGATAAATTCGTTTCAAAGGATGTAACTGACAAGGGCTTAATCTCTAAAATAGACAAACAACTTATACAACTCAACAGCAAAAAAGCCAACAACCCAATGGAAAAATGGGCAAAAGACCTTAATAGACATTTCTCCAAAGATACAGAGATGGCCAACAAGCACATGAAACAATGCTCAACATCACTGATTATTAGAGAAATATAAATCAAAACTACCATGAGATACCACCTCACACCAGTCAGAATGGCCATCATTAATAAATCCACAAATAACAAATCCTGGACAGGGTGTGGAGAAAAGGGATCCCTCCTATACTGTTGGTGGGAATGTAAGCTGGTACAACCACTATGGAAAATGCCATAGAGGTACCTCAGAAACCTAAATATAGAACTACCATATAACCCAGAAATCCCACTCTTGGGCATATATCTGGACAAAACTTTCCTTGAAAAAGACACTCACAGCCATATGTTCACTGCAGCACTATTCACAATAGCCAAGACATGGAAACAACCTAAATGTCCATTGACAGATGAATGGATTAAGAAGATGTGGTATATATACACAATGGAATATTACTCAGCCATAAAAAAGAGAAAAATAATGCCATTTCCAGCAACATGGATGGAACTAGAGACTCTCATACTAAGTAAATCAGAAAGATAAATACTGTATGCTATCACTTATATTTGCAATCTAATATATGCCACAAATTAACCTTTCCACACAAAAGAAACTGATGGAGTTGGAGAATAGACTTGTGTTTGCCAAGGCAAGTGGGAGTGGGATGGACTGGGAATCTGAGATTAATAGACACAAACTGTTGCCTTTGGAATGGATCAGCAATGATATCCTGCTGTATAGCACTGGGAACTGTATCTAGTCACTTAGGATGGAGCATGATGGAGGATTATGTGACAAAAAGAATGTATACATGTATGTGTGACTGGGTCGCCTTGCTGAACAGTAGAAAATTGAGAGAACACTATAAACCCGCTATAATGGAAAAAATAAAAATCATTAAAAAAATAAAAAGCCATCACTACACCCCCCCAAATACAAATGAACGTATCTACAAAACAGAAACACTCATGGATACATTGAGAACAGACTTGTGGTTGCCAAAGAGAAGGGCATAGGGGAGGGAGGGATTGAGAGTTTGGGATTAGCAGATGGTAACCATTATATATAGGATGAATAAACAACAAGGTCCAACTGTATATCACATGGAACTATATTCAATATCCTCTGATAAACTATAATGGAAACGAATATGAAAACGTATATATATTTATATTACATATATATGTGTCTGTGTGTAACTGAACCACTTTGCTGTAGCAGAAATTACCACAACATTGTAAATCAACTATATTCCAATAACAATTTTTTAAGAAAGAATTTAATATAAGACCTGAAACTATAAAACATCTACCGAAAACATAGGTATAAAAGCTCCTGGACATTGGTCTTATTGGTGATTTTTAGATTTGACACACAAAGCAAACTGAACAAAAGCAAAAATAAACACAAGGGGCTACACCAAATCAAAAACTTTTGTGGGACCCTGCAGCTACAAAAGCTACATGCTCATGAAGCTGGCCCTGCTGGGAAGTCAGCCACAGTTGGCTAGACCATAACTTGAACAAATTAGGCATATATATTTATGTCTAAAAATGTTGACTTTTAATTGTATTTGTATGGCAGAAGGGAGTTTACCATAAACACATACGTAGGGTATATTTTCTTATCTACAGCTCATCCTATTTATCTTAGGTCAGGAGTATAATTTTTTTTTCAGAATTCTGAGCACTTGCCAGAAGGTTTCTGACAGTAAATATACCCTTACTTGTCAATGTACAGTAGACATTTATTTTTGATTCATAATATTCTTTGACTTCACTCATTTATAAAATAGGAACCAAGAGTTTTCTTACTTGACTGAATGTAGCATAGAAATCTCATTTCAAATATCTGTTACTTATAAATGAAGTTAATTAAAGCCATATTTTACAGGAGCCCCCGATGTGGTACAGTGGGTTAAGAAATCCGACTGCAGTGGCTTGGGTTACTGTGGAGGCACAGGTTTAACACTCCCTGGCCCAGTCCAGTGAGTCCAAGGATCCAGCATTGCCACTGATCTGGCATAGATTGCAGCTGTGGTTCAGATTCAATCCCTGGCCTGGGAAATTTACCATGGGTATGGGCATAAAAAAAATTACAGATATACTTAAAAAGATAATGTACATTGGCTATATGATCATGATTTCTCTAGAAACTGCTATCTATTCGAAATCTTTTTTCCCCAAACCATGCATTATAAAGTTGGTGGCTCTATTAGGTATAACATCAGCATTATGGTGCCCTATGTCATTTCTTTTCCCTCTCTCTCTTTTCTTAACCAACTAATTAGATATGTATAACCAGACAAAAGCACCTCTGCACTTTACACCATGGGACACAGGAGTTTCTAGCCCACAAGAGCATCTGAAAATAAACAAAAATAAAACAAGAAACCTTGATAAGGGCTGTGGATCCAAGGGATTCAGTGAACCTGCCCCATTCCCCACTGGGCTTGATTAGGGTGGGAAAAAGTGCAAAACTGGACAGAGACCCATGGCTGGGAGAGAATTTTTTAAGTATAGCTTCTAAGACTGGAGATCCCAGCATTCCATTGGATCAGGATAAAGGTATGTTTGGGCACAGAAGAGAGGAAAAAGTCCCCCCCCCATGCCATTCCTCAAGGAAACACTGCAAGGGGCTCAACTTTTGGCTGCTGCAGTGGTGACTTCTCCTGTAGAGGTGGTGGGAAGCAAACATGGTGAGTGACTGCCCAGCCACTCCAATTGTGTGGGTTACATCTGGAGACACCTGTTGGTCTCCCGCAGCTCTTGATGTCTGAGGAGGATCCTTCATGACTGCGGCGGGGGTTGGGGGGGGAAGGAAGGAAGCAGATAAGACTATCAGAGGGCATTAAAGGAATACATTTTCTGCTGTCTGCTTTAGGACTTCAGCAAGAAGTCTACCCACACACCTCTGGGAGCATAAAAAATTATACTCCTGACCTAAGATAAATAGGATGAGCTGTAGATGAGAAAATATACCCTACATATGTGTAAGTTGTGTTTCCATTTTTATTTGTTTCAAGAGTTTTTTATTTCCTTACTAGGACTCTGGGTACCCACAAAGCCCCACATGCTAAACCCACTTCTCCCCACTCTACCCTATTGCTGGCTCCTTGTGCAAGCTCCCAAGTGCATCCTTATAAGGGAGTGGGGTAGATGCAGAGACTGATCAGATAATAGGCCGGGGGAAACCAGAAACCTGAGCTATAGCACCACCTTCTAGAATATATATGAAGGATTACTAATAGCCAACCTGTTGAATTGTAAGAAGCAAAAAGTCATAAAAGCTTAGTTACCATGGTCTCTGATACCTACAAGAAACACATTTCAGCTCTACAGACACACATAGGCTACAAGTAAAGGATGAAAGAAGATACTTTATGTACGTGGAAAACAAAGTGAGGATAGCTATACTTACATCAGATAAAATAGACTTTAAGCCAAAAATGATAACTCAATACATCAAGAAGATATAACAATTATATGCATATACACCCCCAACATTGAGGGACCTAAATATATTAAGCAAATACTAACAGATCTGAAGGAACTAGAGAGCACATTTCAATAGGGAGGATATTTCACAATACTCCACTGCCCACACTGGATAGAAAACCAAAAAGCAAACGTTGGAACTGAACCATACTTTAGACTATATAGACTGAAATATATATATATAACATTCTCAAGTGCATGTGAAACATTCTTCAGGATGGATCATCTAACAGTACACAGATCAATATGTGGAAACTAAACAACCCATTTCGGAACTACCAGTGGTTAAACGAAAAATAAAAATGGAAATACAAATCTCTTGAAACAAATAAAAATGGAAACACAACTTACTAAATCCTATGAAATGCTGCAAAAGCAGTTTTAAGAGGGAAGTTCATGGCAATAAAAGCCAACATCAAGAAACAAGATAGATCTCAAGTAAACAACCTAACTTAGTATCTCAAGGAACTAAAAAAGAACAATTTAAGTCCAAAGTTAGCAGAAGGAAGGAAATAAGAAAGATCAGAACAGACATAAACTAGAGATGAGAAAAACAATAAAAAGAAGCAATGAAACTAACAGCTAGTTTTTCAATAAGATAAACAAAATTGAAAACCTTTAGCTAGATTCACCAAGAAAAAAAGGAGACTCAAAGAAATTAAAGAGGAAAGTACAACTGATACTACAGAAATTCATAGGGTCATAAGGGACGTTAGGCATACCTCAGAGATATTACGGTTCAGTTTTAGAACATCCCAATAAAGCAAATATTACAATAAAAGTCACTCAGTTTTTCTGGTTTTTCCGGTGCATATAAAATGTTTATAGGACTTCCCACTGTGGTGCAGTGAATTCAGAATCTGGTATTATCTCTGCAGTGGCTCAGGTCACTAATGAGGTGCAGGTTCAATCCCTGGCCTGGTGCAGTGAAACCACTGGATCCAGCGATGCCACATCCATAGCTCAGATTCAATCCATGGCCTGGGAACTTCCATATGCCACGGATGTGGCCAAAGAAAATTATGTCTATACTATATTGTAGTACATTAAGTATGCAATAGCATTACATTTTTAAAAAGGTGCATTCCTTAATTAAAATACTTTATTGCTAAAAACACTTTACTGCTAGAAAATATTTTATTACTAACCCATCATCTGAACCTTCAAAAAAGTCTTAATCTTTTTACAATAGTAACATCAAAAGATCACTGATTATAGATCACCATAACAAATGTAATAATCAAAAAGTTTGAAATGTCATGAAAATTACCAAAATGTGACACAAAGACATGAAGTGAGTACATGCTATTGCAAAAAAAATTGGCAGTGACCTGCTGGATTCAGGGTAGCCACAAACCTTCAATTAATAAAAAATGCATTATCTGGGAAGTGCAATAAAACAAAGGGCAGTGAAAGAGGTATGCCTGTAATATTAACCATCACATATGACCAAATTAATAAGGTATAGAAAAATGTGACCATTCATAGAAACACAAAACCTACCAAGATTAAATCAGGAACGAATAGAAAATCTGAACAGATCAGTAATGAGTAAAGAGATTAAATCAGTAATCAAAAATCTGCCAACACAGAAAACCTAAGGACTATAGACAGCTTCACTCGTGAATTCTATCCAAGATTTAAAGAATTAATGCCAGTGCTCATAAAACTCTTTTAAAAAATTAAAGAGGAAACATTTCCAAACTTACTCTACAATCCAACATTATTCAAATACTAAAATCAGTTAAGAATGCTACTAAAATAAAAAAACCAAGACATTATAGATCAATATCCCTTATAGAAATATATGTAAACTTTTTCAACAAAGTATTAGAAAACTGAATTCAAGAACATATTAAAAGGATTATACACCATGACCAAATGGTATTTATCCTTGGCATGCAAATATGTTTCAATATACACAATTCAATATATGTAATACCTTACATTAGTAGAATAAAAGATAACAGTTACATGATCATCTTAGTAGATGCAGAAGTAGTATTGGACAAATAAAACATATTTTCATGATAAAATTCCTCAAAAGAGTATAGAGGAAACCTTTCAACATAAGGTCATGTGCAATAAACCCACAGCTAACATTACACTCAGTGGAAAAAAATATTGAAAGCTTTCCTCTAAGATCAGGAACAAAGCAAGGATGCCCACTCTCACCCCTCTTATTCAATATCTTATTAGAAGTCCCACCTAGAGCATTAGGCAAGACCACAAAATGAAAATGGGATATAGAAAGAAATATATGCACTCCCATTTAGGGCAGCATTACTCAAATTAGCCAAAATATAGAAACAACCAGCAATGGATGGATGGATTTAAAAAATGTGGTATGTACAAACTCCAAAATATTATGACATCCTGTCATTTGTAAAAACATGGATGGAACTTGAGAACATTACGCTAAGTGAGAGAAGCCAGACAGAGATAGACAAATACTATAAGGTATCACTTATATATACAATCTAAAAAAACCAAACTTGTAAAAAGAGAGAGTAAATGGTGGTTACCAGGAGATGGGGGTGGAAATATCAAGATAGAATAAATATTGTTTAAGGTACAAACTTGCAACAATTAGTAAATAAATCCTTGAGATCTAATGCAGCACAGTGTAGGGAAACAGACAGTAATGCTATATTCAAACTTGCAAAGAGATTAAATTTTAATGTTCCATCCACTAAAAAGAAATAATTACGAGTTGTGAAAGAGGTGCTAATTATTGCTACAATGGCGATCATACTATAATACATATGTAACTGTATACCTTAAATTTATACAATATGTCAAATATATTTCAATTAAAAAACTCCATGTATTAAAGATGTTTATGTGTTATATGTGAAAAAAATTGATTTTCTGAAAAAGAAAATAAAATTGGAGTAGGGGAGTATTATTCTTTAGAAAATTACTTTCATTTAAATTCACTTTTTTGGCTCATGGGAAAATTCATTCATAGAAGTAGAAAATTTAAATTGTTAAATATTTCAAAGATAACAGAGCAGCATAACTAATTCATGGAGCATATAGTACTCCTACAAAGTTAATAAGCAACTGTCCTTTACTAATACTAGTATTAAGAGCTAAGAAAATGTATTATTTATCAACTACTGCTGTAATTTTCACACAACTTTTTGATAAGTACTATTATATCCATTTTACAGATGAGTAAAATAAGGCAAAGCAAGTTGAAGCAATTTGCTCACAGTAATTTGCTCACAGTCAGAGCTGTACTTTGTTACACAGACAAGGAAGCTCTGACCCCATCCTTCTAACCAACATGCCACAGGTTCTCAAAGTATGTTCTATAGAATCCTAGGGTTCCCTTGAGAATTTTCAGAGGTTTTAGGGTCAAAATTAATTTCATAATTAATCATGAGACATTACTTGCCTTTTTTTTTTTAACAGTGTTGCCTTTGCAACAAGCAATGATGATGCAAAAAGCAGAGATGGAAAAATACTGGCATTTCAGCATGAATCAAGGTAGCAGCATCAAAGTGTTCTAGGAATCATTACAGTCATCTCAACTATGCATTTGCTTACCCCCCCCCCAAAAAAAAGAAAGAAAGAAAAAAAGAAGAAGAAAAAAATCAGTTTTCTTAAGATTTTCCTAAATGAGACAATAAAAAATATTAATTTTCAAAAATCTCTACATGAGCACATATCTTTCTATTATTAATTATCCTGTATAGCTAAGTAGGAAGTACATACAAAATATTTCTGTTAAATATTACAGTATGGTGATTGTCCTAAGGAATATCAACAGTTTGAGTTGTGAACAGAAATGGCCACTTTTTTCATTAAATGCTTTTTTTGGACCACATCCGGAGCATGCAGAAGTTCTCTAGCCAGGAATAGAACCATGCCGCAGCAGTGAACCAAGCCACTGCCATGACACTGCCTGGTCGTTAACCCACTGTGCCATAAGAAAACTTCAATGAAATGACTTTTTTTTAACCAAAAATCAACTGTCATATAAACTAAGGCAATCCAGATTTGGGTATTTTGCTGCCATTTTATCAAAGAATGAGTAAACTTCTTACTTCAGGAAAAACTACTAATGCTACCTATTGCCAATAATAAAATTCGGGCTTCACAGCTCAAGTTAGAATTTTAAAAAGCTTGGATGAAATTCACAGCTTCCCAATAATTAAAGATTTTTCTGATTATTGGTGGTGGTTCTAGTGAATATGATTTTTTAATATGCTCTACTGAAATGTGTCACCTTTTAGAAAGTCTTCACAACTCAGTGAACCAATGTTTTCCAAATGATGAATGCATGATATTACAAAGTGGTTTGTGGTAGTCCAGCCATTCAAAAGTGTGAAATATTTAATAACCACATTGGATACCTGAAGCTAATATAATGTAATATGTCAATTATGCCTCAGGATTTTTTTAGTTTGAAAAAAAATGGTACTAAAGTATAGTTTTTCTTAAACAGTATAAAATAGATCAAGGTATTTTACTTTAACACAAAGGAAAAAAATTCATTGACATAGATTTCACCTTGCAAATAACATTTAGTATATACCACTTGTTGAGTTTTGGTATAGTATCAAAGAAAAATATACATCATTATCTCAAAAGGCTATTAAAATACTACTCTTTTCCATCTGTGTATTTGTGTGAGGCCAGATTTTCTTTATGTACTTCATCCCCAAATCAAAATATAACAGATTGAATGCAGAAGCAGGTATGATTATCCAGCTCTCTATAAATGACTCACCTATAAACAGATTTGCAAAAATGCCACTTTGTCACCAATTTTTTGTTTAAAAACATAGCCATTTTTCATAAAATGTTATTTATGCTAAATAGCTGAATTATGGTTACATTTCCTTAAATTAACACACTTTTTAAATTTCTCTTTTACTGTTTATATGATAAACATTAAGAGACATAATATACATGAAGAAAACTCTTTGGGGTTCTCAACACTTTTAAAAAGTATGAAAGGTTACTGAGACCTAACATTTCAAGAACTCAGACTTTGCTGCTCAAGAGTATAGCGATTATACCTAAGTGGTTACTTCTAAAATGCTTAACATAGTATCTATCTATCTATCTATCTTTGGATACATATCCAAATCTATATTTGGATATATTCTCACCAGTTGTTTGATAACTATGATTATGGAGAATATACAACCTACAGAGGAAATGTCTTTCCTCTTTAGATAGTTTTGCAATGAGGAAAATTTTGGTCATTTGGAAACTCAAGTCAATATTCCAAGATTCTGCAATCTAACACAACTACAATTCTATTAATCTAGCTAGCAGCTAGTACTATATTAATGAAATGGGTTGGTACATTATACAATATATTAAATATTAATTGAGACTGGTATAGAGATTAGTATCTAACATTCAGATGTCATACCTTCTCACTTCAATTACCATTTTCTTCCACATTTTTTTTGGAACAAAATGCAATAGTGTATATTTTCCCACTTTTAGTTTCATTCTACTAGGCTGATTGCTTTGTTACATCGAACCACCCCAGATTCTAATTACTTTCACTAATGAACACTTCCCGTTATTTGCAAATTTTGGAAAATTTACTCAATATCTTTATTCATATTATTGGTTAATACATTGTGAAAAAACTCCTCTATAAACTTCTAGGTCATCTACATTTCTGTTCCCATCCATTAGGTTATGTGAAAAATCTTGACAAATGCCTTGCTAACTTCATATAAGAAAAAAGAGAAAATTAGATTAGTTGTCATGACATGTACTAAATGAAGCCATTAGTACTCCTAGTGATTAATGGTTTCATTTTCTAAGCAAACAAATTTTAAATATATAATTTTAGAAACTTAACCAGGATCTATATAATCATATTTGCTTACAATTATCAAAATGTAACCTATTTGTCTTTTGGAAAACATATGTACCTTTTGCCTTCTTTCTCTTCTTCATGATTCTTTCAATAATAATCAACCCTTTTAGTAACTTTATCTGAAACTTCTCTCAGGCTCCTGGTACATAATTCGCCAGAGTTGTGCTGTCAAATGACTTCCAGATCAAGTTCTTCCTGTCTGAGAGAATTTTCTCTTCTCTAGTAAACCCAGAAGCCTTCCCTTGAACTTTAGGGACAGCCCACCTGCAAGGCATTCCCACCTCCCCCAGTCTTTGTTTTCTTCAGCCAATAGCAAAAGGCTGGTTTGATGGTTTTAGTGAACATAGTTTGCCCTGGCTGTATAAGTACCTAATGAAACCCACCTTGCAGGGATAGAGGGATTTAGAAATTGTGTATTCAATGCACAGTACATAGAACTAACAAAATTTTCAGTTTCAGCTTTTATGATCATTCAGTGCTCAGTTTCTAATTCCTACATTTCCCTATTCTTTGTGCTGTTTTCTTTCATTCTTTCATGGCTCATGTTCATAGTAACCTATCTATAGACTCAGAAAACCAGAGGTTTTTATAGATTTTTTTGTTTAGTTTATAAAGCTGCATTGGGCATTGGTTTTTGTAAATTAATGCTCTTTATTTTCTTCCTCAAAATATTTTGTAATTTTTCTTTTTTCTTTTCAGGGCCGTAGCTGCGGCATATGGAAGTTCCCAGGCTAAGGGTCAAATTGGAGCTACCACTGCTGGCTTACACCACAGCCACAGCAATGCAGGATCTGAGGAGCCACATCTGTGACCTACACCACAGCTCATGGCAACACCAAATCCTTAACCCACTCAGCGAGGCCAGGGATTGAACCTGCATCCTCATGGATCCTGTGAGAATTAACATATGTCTTTTCTATCAAAGGAAGTCTTGGTTACTCCATTTTGTTCCTGCTTCATCTGAGACACCCTCCCACTCCCCTTTCCCTCTTCTCCCAGTAACAATTGTTTCAATTAGCCAATCGAGAAGAATGTGGGCCCTGACCTGTCCAATGGGAAAAGGACAGGTATACCACCTGTGTTAGGGATAAATGTGGGGGAGGGGGGTGTCTCCCTCTTTCACACGTGCTTTTTGAGCACACGAGCCCTTCTGCAGAAGGAAAGAGCCTTGTTGAGATGTTCCCATGTTCATGTGTCTTACTTTCTGACACTGACAATCTAAGCCAGAGTCACTTTTCCCCAAAAATCCTCGTCAGGTTCATTAACTGCTGAGCCACAAAGGAAACTCCCTCCTTTTATTTCTACAGAGTATAGTCTTTCATTTCAAAATAAATATAGGTGAAGCAAAAAGAATCATGGGTGATTTTAATTATGAAATATAGAAAAATATTAACAGAAAGTGAGAAATGGTTTAATCTTAATGACTTCAATTATTTCTCTTCTTTTTATCTTTTACCCTCACTGATGACATAAATTGCCTAAAATAAATAAGCTAAAAGGATACACACTCTTAGGAACCAAGGGGTGAAAAGTATTTTCATACTGCTTATTATACTTTTTATTCTAGAGACTGGATAAGTGATTTAAATATTTACACTGATGCCTTGAGGAACATCTTTCTTACCTGTGTGAGTAATATGCTTACACAGAGTTATTCAGTTCAGAACTAGGCAATTAATTCCGTAAGTGACTTCATGACCCTCTACATATTTCATGAAGCTGCTGTTAATACATTTGCCTTTGTACTTTGTGTTTGGAGATTACATCATAATATTATTTGTAATTTATTTTTCCATTGGTTCTTAATATCATTATTTTCCACACTTGCAATGTAGATTAACTGAAGCATAAACGAGGTTGTTGTCCACACTAAATAACAAAGGCATCATCTAAACATTGTTTAAGTTAAAACAGCAATGTTACCATTTTACTAGCAAATTTTTTTTCCACAGCAGGAGGCTAGAAGAGCATTTTCTTTTTAGGAAGAGAAGACCTATGATGTTTTTGTTTCCATAGCCTATATGTTTACTATAGTAAATAAAATATATGAGGCAATAAAAAAGTAAAAATTCATTGTGACATTTGACTTTATGTCATAATTCAGGTCTGGCTTTTTCAGTCGAAATTTTCCTGGTTCACGTAGCAGCAATAATGACTTTATTCATCATAAAGAAAGTGATTGCAATGTTAACTGCAATCACAAAGGATCACAGGAATCAGAAAGTATTGATTTTTTTTTTTCCCCCTTAACTTCTAATCAAAACTTCTGCAACCTGTAGGTACTGGCTCAGAGTTTCTAAAGTTGAAAGCTGTGGAATGTGAACATTATTCTTTCTCAAGGCTATAACTTTTTCCTACCAGCTCTGGAGAGAGGTTACAGAGAAAGAGGAGTAAGCAGCCAAACCTTAGCATTTGCAATTGCAATTGCTCCTCAAGCCTAATTGGTGACTCAGCTGCTGGTAGAACAGCTTTAACAAAAGACTGCCTTCAGGCAAGTGTCCACAGAAGCCGTTTTTTTTCCCTAGCTTGCCTAGAAGCTCTGCCCCAGGCTAAACTTATGGCTTTGGTTAGTTTTCAAATCTGCATTTCCAAGAATTTTATTTGAATAGCGAGTCATGGTTTAGGTTTCATATATTTTAAAAATAATAATAATAATTATTATTATTTTTGTCTTTTTGCCTTTTCTTGGGCCGCTCCTACGGCACAGAGAGGTTCCCAGGCTAGGGGTCTAATGAGAGCTGTAGCCACCGGCCTTCACCACAGCTCACAGCAACGCCAGATCCTTAACCCACTGAGCAAGGCCAGGGATGGAACCGCAACCTCATGGTTCCTAGTCAGATTCGTTAACCACTGTACCACAACAGGAACTCCTTAAAAATAATTATCCTTAACACACTCCTGCTTCCTATCCCCACAGCACAAATATTCAGATGATTTAAAAAAATCTTTTGGAGTAATCTATATTAGTAAAATTGTACTCTACAGGTCTCATCAACATTCATGTCTCATAGCGAAATTCTCAAAAACAAGAAAAAAACAAATGTTTTAGAGTATTAAAGAGCTGACATTTGAAACTGACTCAGAAATCAGGCGTGTGGGGATAAAGTTTCAGTGATATAGAGTGTAGTGCTCTCCTGTGCACTTGGTAGTAAGAAACATCTTACTGACATCTTAGTAAAGTTGAATTACATGATAAATTGGGAAATACAACCGTATACAAGGGAGAGAAAGATGGAAGAGGAAACCAGAAAATCCTAACACGGGCCAGTATTTATACCAGATTCCAGTAGAGAAACTGGAAGCTGTCATTAGAACTCCCCAAAATACTATATTTTAATCATTTTTAATATATAACAGACATCATAAATGCATCAAAAATACATTTTCACATCTTTGTTAATTCCCAGGTGAAACAATGTGGCAAATGAAAGGCAAGATTGAGTGATTCCTATTGGGGTTATTAAAGACAAGATTAAATATACACAGTAAACAAGAACAGGCAACTATACTCCTGATAGATGCTCTCAGGAGATATAGTAATCCCACCTATTCATTTCCATCACATATTCTGTGGCATCATGAAATTTACGCTGCTTCCTATGGATGTTTTTACACCTACTATTTTCAAATATCTGTGTATGTTTCTGAAACTATTTAAAAAAAAATCCTCTCAAAGAATTCATTTTTGCCTGAGGGTGTTCCTGATTATGTTGAAATTCTACTGAGATTCTCATCTTGTTTTTATTGTCACCATCTAGTTCTCTTCTTTTGTGTCCTCAGAAATATATATGCAAAACTTTAAACTTTAAAATCAAAAACAATGACAACATATCCATGACAGGCACTAAGTAGTATGTATGTGTGTGTATATGTGTGTGTGTGTATAATACATATTAGGCACCTAAGATGTATGTATGTATGTGTATATACACACACACATACACACACTTAGCACTATTTATTTTGCTAATATTTATATATTGAAATGTTACATTTACATGCTTTATTAATATTCTAATGAAGATTAATATATTCATATGATAAAAAAGTGGTTAAAAGAAACATTCTTTTCTACACACTATCCCACAGGGCTCTTTTTGATAAGCAAATACTTTTAATATGATTTTGGGTATCTTACCATAACTTGCCTATGAAAGTACACAAACACCATTTTTTTTTAACAAAAATGCGATCATGTTATACACACGCACACACATATACATGTTTCCTCTCATGCTGTTTTCTCTTTTCAGTAAATAATGCAATATATATTTTGGCCCATTCCATATCATCAAATTAGACCTAAATCATTATTTTAGTAGCAGTATAGTGAATATTTCATTATACAAATGTATTATGGTACATTTAATGAGCCCTATATTAATGAGCATTTGATTCACTTCTAGCATTTTGCTAATAAAAATTATGTTATAGTGAGAATATTGCGTGGGTGTCTTTGCACAACTGTGGCACTATGGTGACTTCAACTAAAAGAATGTGGAGGACAGGACATTGTCCTGCTTTTGCGTCACAGGAAGCAAGTTACCAAGCAAGAAAGTACAATTACCAGGGACTACGAGCCCTCTCCAATGGCAGAATTGTCGGTAAATAATACAGTGTTTTAAGCTGCTAATTTTGATGGTAGGTAGTCACACAGCAATACAAAAATGAAAGAGGCTTCATCAAATTTCAGACTTTCTGTTCACCAAAAGATACCATGAAGAGAATAAAAAGGAAGTATGGATTAGAAGATATTTACAATACACACAAGTGAAGAGGACTTCTTATCCAGATTGTATAAAGAACCTCTACAAATCAATAAGAAAATCTAAATAGTAAATGTTAAACACTTGAGGTACTTCACAAAAGAAAATATTAAAATTATAAGAATTATATAAAAGGTGCTAGTCATTAATAATCCGAGAAATATAAAATTAAATTGCAAGGGGATATCAATAGACATCTGTCAGTAGCTAAAACAAAGTTTCACAGTTTACCGACACCAAATGTTGACAAGAGTGTTTATAGGAAGTAAAGTTTTGCGAGTATGTAAATAGATACATTTTTTGGTGAGGACTGACAAACGCATTTCTAAGTAGCATTCTTCTCCGAGGTAGATTTTCAAAGGAAATGAGGACACATGTCTAGCAAAGACAGATAAAAGAATGTTTATAATGCCTTTACTCACAATAGTATGATATTTTTAGAAGCAGCTAACCATAGATTGTTGCATTTGTGCAGTGGATAAACATCAATGAAAAACAGTAAACTGTCATGATTTACAATTACATAGATGAATATTGTTTCTCTTTTTTACTTTATACATGGCATCTTTTCATTTAAATTTTTAAAATTTTGGTTATAAAGGACTTTCTCAACTAAGAATCGTTTTAAAATATATTATTGCTCTGTTACAGTTTCCATTTTTAATTCTTAAACTTCAATTCATTTACAGTTAATGTTCATTTTGAAAGGAATTACAAGTCAGCATTCTTTCTAATGGCTAGCTATGTTTCCAACATTTATGGAATATCCATATTTTCTTCACTGATTTGGAATGGCAGTTTATGAGAGATTATGTTCCCACACTTAGGTTTATTTCTCAGTTATCTAATTGGTACCATTAATGTCTGCCAATTTTGTGCCAATATTAAGTTGTTTTAATGATTAAAGTTTTAAATACCTTTCATATTGCTGATAAGACTCTACTTTTTTATTAATTTTCTCTTTAGACTATCCTGGCCTTTAAAACAAAATCTATTTTTGTTATGAATTTTAGCATTACAAGTATTGGGTTTCAGAAACTATTTGATATAGATATATTTCAGATTAATTTAGGGAGAAATTATATACTTAAATATGAAGGACTTCTAATAAAAAAACAATGTTTATAATTCCACTTTCTTTTTTTTTTTTTAAATACCAGTAGTTACTTTTTTTTTTGTCTTTTTGCCATTTCTTGGGCTGCTCCTGCGGCATATGGAGGTTCCCAGGCTAGGAGTCTAATTGGAGCTGTAGCCCCCGGCCTACGCCAGAGTGCAACGCGGGATCCAAACCACGTCTGCAATCTACGCCACAGCTCACGGCAACGCTGGATCATTAACCCACTGAGCAAGGGCAGGGACCGAACCCGCAACCTCATGGTTCCTAGTCGGATTCGTTAACCACTGCGCCATGACAGGAACTCCATATAATTCCACTTTCTTAAGTCTTATTTTATGTCTTACACAAAACCTCCAAGCTTCCCTTATATAGATCTGCAATCCTTTAAGTACATTGCCACTATATATTCCCTATCATCTTCTCTTCCTTCCCCCTTTTCTCTATCCCTCTTCTTTTCTTCCATTCAGGGAATTCTGCAAACAAGTCTTTTTCCTCATTAAATTTTCTTTTATATTTATTATACAAATGATTGATTTTTTATTAATTGTGTAGCTAACCACTTTAATACAGTTTCTAACAATATTCTGGTTGAGTCTTCAGAGTTTTGGCCAAATATAACACAATCTGCCAAAAATCTTCTTAGTTATATATTGCATATTAAATTAGACTACTTAGTACTATCAAAATTATTCAAAATAATGAGTTTTTTTTAAGTAGTCTACTTTTTTATAAGGATGATATGAAGCTGAAATAATGTATTTTAATTTATCTGCTACCAACTTTTCTTTAAGACATCACAAATTATTTTCCCCATGTCTCTATCTTGGGTAGATTATCTATATTGTACATGTTTGTTTTTATTAATTAATGCAGAAAAGCACCTATTGAGTTATCTTTTTTTCCTTGAATCAGTAAAACTAATAAATATCCCATATTGAAGAATCTTTACATTCCTTAGATAAAAATCACTCAATTGATGGTACTTATTAAGACATATTTAAATTAGCATTATTGGACTTATATTCATAAGCAACATTGGTCAGTAATTTTCTTCAGTTTATTCTTTACCATTTTAAAATTTTAGTGATAGCATTTTCCTAGCTTTCTAAAAAGCATTTACAAATTTTTACTTTTCTCTATGAGCTAAATGAATCTATTTATAGAAGTATAGTTGATTTACAATATTATATTAATTTCAAATCTATAGAGTAGTGATTCAGTATTTTTACAGATTACATTCCATTAAAAGTTATCACAAGATAATGGATTTAATTCCCTTTGCTGTACAATAAATCCTTGTTGCTTATCTATTTTATACCTAGCAGTTTGTATCTCTTAGTCTCATGCCCCTATTTTGCCCCTCCCTCATTCCTTAAATATAATTGCAGCTGTTTGTTTCCTAATGCAAACACTACACCTAAAAAATATCTGGACATAACATTTTTGAAGTATAATTCTTTAATAATTATCTCAAAAAGTTCTTTAGAATTTTTCTTTTAGATTTTCATCTTTTCTAGATAACATTTTTCTAATCCAGGTGTCTAAATTAATGCATATGGAGCTAAGACAGGTAGTCAAAATAGGTCTTCTGTGGAGAATAGACTTGTGGTTGCCAAGGAGGAAAGGGAGGGAGTGGAAAGGACTGAGAGCTTGGGGTAAATAGATGCAGAATATTGCCTTCAGGATGGATTAGCAATGGGATCCTGCTGCGTAGCACTGGGAACTCTGTCTAGTCAATTATGAAGGAATACGTAATGTGAGAAAAAAGAATGTATACATGTATGTGTAACTGGGTCACCATGCTGTGCAGTAGAAAAAGTATATATATAAAGAAATAAAAACAAACGAAATAAGTCTTCTATCCTATTTGCTCTTCTAATATCAGTTATATTTAAACTTTGCCATTTTTTCTGATATCTATTTTATAATTTTTGCTATTATCTTTTAAAATGATTTTCTTCTCCACTCTTATGTTTCATTCTTTTAATTATTTTGTAAACTCAGTATTTTTGTTTCCATTTTTTCCTTTTTCTTGTAACCTATGTGCATAATATTAATTTTTCATTTGAACATTTTAACAAGATACCATAAAAAATCTGATAGTGTTATGGCCTTTATATTCTTAAATTTTATTTTTTGCTATCATATGAGCTAAGAGTTAAGATTTGTCTTTAAATTTCTGGCTAGTATTTTTTTTGCTCTATTTGCATTTTCTGTTTTTGTTAATATATTCATATCTAATGTTATTACATTTTGACCAGAAAAAAAAAGTGGCTGTTTAATAATGTTTTCTGAGAATTCTGGTAAAATAAATAAGTGAAAAAGTTTCTTAAATGTTTGCAAAGCATATTCTATGTGTTTGGCGTCTATAAGCTCATAAACATTTATCTGTAACTTTGTATCCCAATAAAAATATTTGTTCTTCTATATACTTAATTAGAACTATTTCCTTCATCTATTACTGGCTAATAGATATGTAGAGGTTCTTAGTATTTTTCTAGAGAGCTCTTGCTTTATTAATTTTAATCCTCAATTATTTAACATATATATAGTACTATGTACCTAACTTCATTCTCAGTTTTTTATATGTATTAACTAATTCTAGAAGTAATCTTTTGAAAAAAAGTATTACCGGCATTTTTAGATATGAGGAAATTAATTATCTGCATTTTAGAGATGAGGAAATTGAGATATTGAGAACTTAAGTGACTGGCTCAAGTTCACACAGCTATAGGTGGTAGACCCATGATTTGAACTCAACCATGCCAACCCAGAACCCCTGTTCTGAATTACTGAATTATTAGCGCATATAGAGTGTAGAATATTTGAATCATGCTTTCTGATACAGCTGTAAGAACACTGTAGACATTGCTGCAGTATTTAAGCACTGAATGGTGTTAATAAAAAGTATGAAATGAGCTTTACTTTTGTCCCTTTTTAAGAGATTTGACCTTTGACCTAAATTCCTTTAGAACATTTCTGTTTGCTGTCAAAGTTCAATAACTTCATCAGGATTGGCCTGGTATTGATCATCTCCCTCCCCACCACCCTTTTTTGGGACAGTATGAACTAGTTAAGGTGACAATATGAGTCTTCCTTCAAAACATTTTTTCTTTGATAAATATGGTTTAAAGGTGTTTCCCTGCTTGTTTATCCAAACACTGTAATTTCAGTCAAGGACACCTTTAAACAGCCTCTCAGAAAGTGACACCAGATCTGTAATTCTCTGTGTTCTTCTCACTATGATCTAGATAGTGAGATTATTTTCTCTCTTGTCTCTATTGCTAAAGTCGACTAAGTTCTGCTGTTAGCACCCTTACCCGATGTTTAGTTTATTTTCTATGTGCTTTGTCCTAATTTTACCAAAGATGAACTTTCTATTTCTCATTTCCTTGTCATGGAGAATTGGATTCAGAAAGAAGGTTGACGAAGTGACTTTTGTTACCTGCAAATGGAAGTCAAAACATGCTTTAAACCTTGATGTAATACCTTGTAAAACACTCAGGACACAGAATAAAAAATAAAATGAACTTGGTGTAAAAGTAATGGATGAGTGCAATAACATATTTAACAATTCTATTCTTTTCCAAAGCATACAGCCTTATGCAATATCCACAGATGACATTAACATATATCATATTCAGTATAAAACATACCACTGTAAAAAATTCAAATTCTGCATCAAATTATGTTAATACATATTTCAATAATATACTAAGTACCCCAACATCTATTGTGTAATTGATCAAAAAGCACATGCATGATACTAAGGGGAAAATGTACTACATCTTTATAATATAAAATCAAATCACTTTATTCAAAGTGATATATTCGAGTCTCTAAGAACTAAATTATCTGAGATGTTCCACATAGTATGCATAAAAGCATTTTCACAAATTACATTCTTAATTCCAAAACAGTAATTTTTTCTCATATATTTTGATTTATTTCAAATTTATTTCTAATGGTTATTGCTGACTTTGGCTACATAAAGCAGGTAATTGAATAGTGACTTCAAATGTTATTTGAGGAGTTCCCATCATGGTACAGTGGAAACGAATCCAACTAGGAACCATCAGGTTGCAGGATCGATTCCTGGCCTCACTCAGTGGATTAAGGATGTGGTGTTGCTGTGGCTGTCGTGTAGGCTGGCAGATACAGCTCTGATTGGATCCCTAGCCTAGGAACCTCCATATGCTGTGGGTATGGCCCTTAAATGCCAAAAAAAAAAAAATGTTATTTTGAGTTCAGAAGGTTTAGATGCTCTGGGACACTGGGAGTGGAGGAAAGAATACTGTGTCATTGAGAAGTGAATGAGTATGAGAGTCTAGAAATGTTTTATGCTACTGTTATTGTTTATCTATTGCTATGTGCCAAAATATCTCAAAATTTAGCTATTTAAAAATAACAAATATTTATTACCCACAGATTCTATGGGTCTCAATCTGGTCACAACTGATCTGGATGCCTCTGAATTTGGTCTCTCTTGAGGTTTCCATCTAGCTCTTAACTGGGGCTGCAGTCTCATCTGAAGGCTCAGCTTCAGGGAGGAAGTCAATGTACAAACTCACTCATGTGGCTGTTGGCAGCCTGTGGTCCCTCACCCTGTGGACCTCATCTTTCTTCATGAAGTGACAATGCATCATGAAGGGATGCTTCATGATGGGGCAGCTGGTTTTCCTCAGGTAACCAAAGTTACAGTCTTATTACCTAATCTCAGAAGTGACACATTCTCTTTGCATGAAAGAGTTGGTAAATTCAGTGCACACAAGGTCATGAATTTCAAGGGGTGGGAATCATTGCCACCCATCTTGAGGCTGCCTACCACAGCTATATTATGAAAGTGTGAAAAAGGATCAGAAATATGAACTTTAAAATACCATATTCTGATTTTTTTTTTATCCTTTCACAGTGGCTCAAGGAGCTTATATAAAACTCTTTCAAAACAGAATGCACAGTAGGTAGGTAGCTGTGTATCTGTGTCCAGTGTAAACAAAATATTTATGAATAGGTAATTTTTCCACTCCCTAGACTGTTTCAAAATGACTATTTGCAGTTTATTTCAGAAGAAAAGGGAGAACACAGAAAACTAGGTAGGTTGTAAGTTGTGCTGGATTTTAGAAGGACAGCATTTGTGGGATCACCTGTAACATCTTACTTAATGGAATAATGGAAAGGAGAGTACTTCACTTCTCAAAGCTTCATCTCTCTAAAATGATGGGTAAACTACCAACAATTGAAATTTGTCTTGAATATTAATAAAGAAATGTCCTACTAGAGTAGGCATCTTCCTGCTCTCTTCCTTATCCTCAACCCCTCTTGTTTCTTCTCTCTTCTCTACCTCCATCACTTTTAAAACACTGAAAATTTCTTGACCCATCAAACTTCATGTGTTTTTTTTCTTCCTCCAAAAATCTATAGCAGTTTGAATATCTAATGCCATTCTTTGTGTTTATTATATATTCATCATTGTTCATCTCTATGTTTTGTAGTATTTAGCTTTGTTTTTATGTTGTAGATGTTCAACATATATTTAATTCTATAATTCCAATCAGAATTCACAAATGAATCTAAATATTAACACTTTTTTTTTTCCCTGTCTTTTTACCATTTCTAGGGCCGCTCCTGCAGCATATGGAGGTTCCCACGTTAGGGGTCTAATCCAAGCTGTAGCCACCAGCCTACACCAGAGGCACAGCAACGAGGGATCTGTACCGCGTCTGCAACCTACACCACAGCTCACGGAAATGCCAGATCCCCAACCCGCTGAGCAAGGCCAGGGATCGAACCCGCAACCTCATGGTTCTTAGTCGGATTCCTTAACCACTGTGCCACGACCAGAACTCCAGGATTAACACATTTGCACTATTCAATATAAAGATTGATGTTAGTTTACATTAGTATTCTACAAAATGATGAATACCTAGATTTATACATTTTTACTATTTGCAATAGTAGCAATACTGTCCTTCAGATGTGGTAATTTTGCTTTGAGCACTGATATTAATTCAAAATCCATTTATTCCAATTTTTCAGTTTATTTTTAAAGAATCAAGATGATTTCTAATAAGTAATGAATCCAGTGCAGTGGTATACATAACATTTAAATTGTTTCATGTGTATTTTTGATATAGAAATGTTCTTTTCTTTTTCTTTCTCTCTCTCTTTTTTTTTTTGCTTTTCAGGGTTGAGTTCGTGGCATATACAAAGTCCCACCCTCAGGGTTGAATCAGAGCTGTAGCCACCAGCCCCTTCCATAGCCACAGCAACTCAGGATCCAAACCACAACTTCAACCTACACCATAGCTCACAGCAATGCCAGATCCTTAACCCAGGGAGCGAGGCCAGGGATGGAACATGCATCCTCATGGATACTAGTTGGACTCATTTCACTGTGGCACAATGGGAACACCCTAGAAATGTTTTTCCTAGCTTTTGTTCCTTTAAAGGTATTTGAAATTTTAATACAAATAATAAATTCATGTATACATATATTAGAATAAGCTCACAATTACCAAGCAAAACTATGTATATCAAGAGAATTTATACTACTTTTTTTTTCAGGAAAATGCATCTTCAAATTACTTATTTAGCTAATGCAAAGTACCAAGTCTCTAAGGAATATGTAAGCTACATTTATTTGTTGTTCCTCATGGCAATTTTAGCTATTTGGGAGAAATCAATTTTTTTTTCTTTTTTACAGCTATAACACTGATGCAGTTTTATGACAAAGAATCAATTTATATTTGAGAAAAATAGAACTATATTTCTTCTTTTCTTTTGGCATGGTAAAATATGTGAGACAGGGAAAACTTATATAATTATCCTAATTTATTTCTAAAATTACTTTTATAAAACAACACAAAATCACTCAGAAGATTTCTCATTACCCATTAAATATTTTAAAATTTTTATGATTACTTTTTAAAAGTTATATAGTTATATTCTTTTCCATTAACATAATTAAAATATACAACAAAATCAAACCAAAATACAAACACTAATCCTTTATAT
This sequence comes from Phacochoerus africanus, assembly GCF_016906955.1. Taxonomy (NCBI): domain Eukaryota; kingdom Metazoa; phylum Chordata; class Mammalia; order Artiodactyla; family Suidae; genus Phacochoerus; species Phacochoerus africanus. The sequence continues at coordinate 88,947,369 of NC_062553.1, forward strand.
ATTGAAAACAAATCTCTTCAATAAATAAAAAACAATCTTGCATTATTACAATGTGAGTGTGTGTGTGTGTGTGTACATACAGCATGTGCTGATGTATGTATATTTATATGAAAGCAAGGATATGTATTTATCAACTGATAGTAATTTTGAGAATACTTGTAAAAATTTGAATTCTAAGTACCAATATTATAGTGTACTCTCTCATTACTACATTATAAGTATGGAGAATTTCCAATTAAAAAATTCTCCTAAACTGTATGGTTTACTTGCCATGTTCATTCTTCTTGTCTTTTTCAAATACTTTGTATATTCTTCCATACATCATTTCCCCCATATAAGTATGTATGTATGTATATATTTACATAGAGAGTTTGAGCATAGATAAATATGTGTCTACTATTCCAATGGTTTGCTCATGGTTTATAAAATTGATACCATATTAAATATATCTTATGAATTATGGATGTATATATCTCCTAATAATAGGATATTAAAATATATGAAGCAAAAACTGACAGTACTTATGGAAGAAATCAACAAATCTACAATAATATTTGGAGATCTTAATGCATTTCTCTCCATTACTGATAGACGAGCTCGATAAAAATAAGAATATAGAACATCTGATTGACCAACAAATATGATCTTATATCATATGATCAATCGTACTCCTAGGTATTTATTCAGATAAATTGATAACGATGTCCAAAACAATCAAACATGTCCTGCATACAAGTGTTTATAGCAGCTTTATTCATTATACCAAAGCTTAGAAGCAAACAAATACCCAAGGTGCCCTTTAACAGGTGAATGGATAAACTGTGGTGTGTCCCTAGAATGGATCACTATTCAGTGATTAAAAATAGATGAGCTATCAAGTCATGAAAAGACACGGAGGAAACTTTAATGCATATTGCTAAGTGAAAGAATCCAGTCTGAAAAGGCTTAATACTGTATGGATCCCAACCATATGACATTCTTGAAAATGTATAACCGTGAAGACAGTAAAAAGATCGTTTCCCATGGTTGAGTTGTAGGGGGGAGGTGCAGTAGAAGGCAGATCGATGAGTAAATCAAGTTTAGGATTTATTAGGGCAGTGGAACTATTCAGTATGATATCATAATGATAAATACATGATGATATGCATTTGGCAAAACCCATACACCACACAAAAAATAAACCATTGTGAACTATGGATTTTAATTATAATGTATCAACATTGAAGATGTCACTAATAGGGGAAACTGTAACTGAGGTGAGAGAGAGCATATAGGAACTATCCCTACTTTCCGTTCATTGTTCTATAAACCCATTTACTGCTTTAAGAAATAAGATCTATCAACAAAAATTTAAATAATCAATTTGATTCACCATATCACTGAATAAATGAGGAAAACTACATTTTTAAATATATACACCAAAAATCGGCAAAATTAAACTTTTTTCATAATAAATAAAACATCTTCGCAAATTAGAAAAAAGTATGTAAAAATAGGTTTGCCTTAAAGCTCTTCTGGGGTACCTCCATGCTTAAGTTTGGTAATGCCTGGAAATCTACTAACCCTTGGCCAAGATAAAAATAAATTGTGCTAGTTAGTACTTGTAAAGTCCTGTTTAAAGTTCACAAGTTCCCTGGAGACAATTCTATACTCATCTCTATTGTTTAATGAAAACATATTAATTAATGGTTTACACTTTGTTTAACTGGTTATATAGACTGGTTTTACCAGTGGAGTATAGGAAACCCCACAGTCAACTTGTGCTTTGATATCCCTGAAACCAAAATTTATCCTATAGTTTGAAAATGAGCATATTCTATGTGACTGAAAAAATTCCCTAAAGGCTGTGGTTGGACATTTACTGATCTCTAAGATGATATCTGCACTTCCTTTCTCTTGCTATACCATATCCTTTACCTTTATTAACACCTTACATGAGTCCACCTTGTGGACATTCTTTCAATTATCTGACTGTTTAATTGCTGCTGGTGGCACTGTAACCAGGTTAATTGTAATTGTCTTGACTCTGTAATATAAGTAATTGCTAAAGCTTGATTTAGGATAAAGAAAGATGAGGACCAGCAGAATGGAGAATTTGCAAAGCCAGGATGGTTTCCTGACAACCTCTGCTTTGAGTCCTCATTCGATCACTGACAACTGAAAGGAAGAACACTTATCAGTAAGAATCAGAGGTAGTACAACCACAACACGGGGGAATAACTAAATGTATTGTTAAAATTTCAAACAAAGTGAAATTCAGTACCTTAATATGGTATTGGTTGCTTTGGGGGGAAAGTAACTGATAAAGATCTCAATGCTGCAGAGGCTTTTAGATTTTGGCCATGAACCTATGTGTTCAGTGAACAAACATGACACCAAAGAGAGGTAGGCAGATTTTTTAAATGACATGTGGCAATCACCCAAAAATAAATCACTGAAAATATATAGATTATCAGAAACAGGATTTAAGAGACACCAGATTATCAGAAACAGGATTTAAGAGACACCTAAAAGATGGGATTACTGATTCACATAGTCAAGTCATTCTACAGAACACTATTAGTAGATTTCTTTTAAGACATTATTAATATAGATCATCAGGGATCAGGAAGGTATTTCCCTTGTATTAGATATTACCAAATGAAATGACACATTTGGTCTTTCTTAGGAACTTCATTAACTTCAAATTTTGCAGGCAATATAGCTAGATAGACAAACATCCAATCTGTTGAGTGAAATAAAATAGAGATATATAATTTACAGCCTGATAAAGAAATTGTCCAAATCAATCCTAAGCTATTAAATGGAATTCTGTTTCTAAGGCTGCTGAAATGTGGAAAACTCAAACACATGTGGATTGGTTTTATGCTGAAACTAATGTATTCCCTAATTCTATACCTTTGACCCAAGCAATGTAGGATGTTGTGAGAAAAGAGGTTCCAACTACTTGGATTCTTTATATGACTCTATTGTCAGAATAAGGTTACATAAGGCAGAGTGATGTAACAGACGTTATGGAGAACATGCTTGCTAAGCTTCCCCAGAGTGGGGTTGAATAGTAGGAAAATAGTTACAATTCAAGAAGCAAGTAAACAATACAAACTGAATAGATAAAATATCCTTGGGGCAATTAAACCAGGTATAAAATTTCAGATAGTTAATTTTAAAATGACATAAAAAGGAGATAGATGTAGTAGCTATTAAAAATTTAGTGGATCACCAAAAAAAAAGATGATTTATCTATTCAACCCCTAATAATGCACACAGACAGCAATGAATTTATTCAATTTGTTAGAGCCTTGATTACTTTTTTAAAAATAGTAACACAAAGGAGGAATCTAGAGTCCTTTCTAAACAGTGCCCATTAAATGGTGTGAAGGAAAGGAAATGTTCTAATTTTGAATGGAAGGATGGCTAGGATCTCTTAGTACAATCCCACAGGGCACTTAAGTATATTTGCTTTAATAAAATGGGCTAGGTTTGGTGAAGAAATTTTGTGAGGATTTTTTGATATTGGTGCACAAAGTACTGTCATAACTAAAACCACTAATCAAAACCAAAAAGACGGAGTTCCCGTTGTGGCGCAGTGGTTAATGAATCCGACTAGGAACCATGAGGTTGTGGGTTCGGTCCCTGCCCTTGCTCAGTGGGTTAACGATCCGGCGTTGCCCTGAGCTGTGGTGTGGGTTGCAGACGCGGCTCGGATCCCGCGTTGCTGTGGCTCTGGCGTAGGCTGGCGGCTACAGCTCCGATTCAACCCCTAGCCTGGGAACCTCCATATGCCGCGGGAGCAGCCCAAGAAATAACAACAACAACAACAAAAGAAAGACAAAAGACAAAAAAAAAAAAAGAAAAAAGACAAAAAAAACCCCAAAAGACAATAGAATTATGTTAAGAAGATATGGTGATGCACTTATAAAACACTTCAAAGTATGAGTAAGCTTAAAGTAAGAATTTAAGAGCAAATTTTATCCATGATTGCTATCTCACCCCCAGAGTATATTATTGAAATGGGAATGATGTTCAAATGGGAGATTACATCCTTTTACAAACCATTGGAAGAGGGACATCATTCCAATGTGCTGTTCATACTATTTTAATTTGTATGCCAGTTAAGAACGTTTATAATTACCAAAACACACGCTAGTGGTTAATTTAAAGCACTATCAGCTAACTTGGGGAAGATCAATAAATTCAGCTTTTATTAAGGATATGTTAGATATGACTCTATCAGTTTCCACAATTTTTTAAACAGTCCAGTATGGCCCTGGAGAAAATGTGAAAAATCCAGGAGGTTAACTTTAGACTACAGAGGACTGCACAGAGTGTTGCCTTCAATAGCATTACTTCTCCCCAATGTGTGGTATATTCAAACCATGCAAGAAAATAAGGCAGATCAGTGTTCTGTGTTCAGTGTGACTAACACTTCCTTTTCAATAGCTACTTCAAATTCTTTTTGTAAAAGAAGAAACTTGAAGGGAAAAAGCTAGAACCAATATGAAGATCATGTGAGACAAACTCTAATAGACATTTAGAGTTTATAATATTGTGTTTACATAGGGATAAATGCCCTTGCTTATTGCCAGAGCCCAGAGAGAAGAGACTTACACTTGATTAAATTGTGTGTGTGTGTGTGTGTGTGTGTGTGTGTATGTGTGTGTGTATGATGTAATGTTGATTCTTGATTGGTAGATCAAGCTAAAGTTGAGAAATAAATCTGACTAGTATCCCATGAGGATGCAAGTTCGATCCCTGGCCTTGCTCAGTGGGTTAAGGATCTGGTGTTGCCGTGAGCTGTGGTGTACCTTGCAGACATGGCTAGGATCTGGCATTGCTGTGGCTGTGGTATAGGCTGGTGGCTACCGTTTTTTTTTTTTTTTTTTTTTTTTGTGTGTGTGTGTGTGGCTACCGTTTTGATTCAACCCCTAGCCTGGGAACTTCCATATGCCATTGGTGTGGCCCTAAAAAGACCCCCCCAAAAAAAAAAATTCTGGTCAATCATGTGAATTCCAGTGTGTAGCTGATTATTCTGGATAAGCTGTACTACTTGTCACAAATGGGGAAATTCTGAGGAATAGTCAATAGCAAATCAAATCTAATAATGTATAAAAAAATCATCCACCATGATCAAGAAAGATTTATCCCACCATGGAAGGTAGGTTCAAGATTTGAAAACAAATTAATAAAATCCATCACATGAACAAGTTAAAAAAAAGCAAAGTCATGTTATCCTATCAATAGATGTAGAAAACACTTGAGAAAATCCAACACTCACTCGTGATAAAAGATTTCAGTAAATTAGTAATAGAAGGAAATTGTCTGAACTTCATAAAGAAAATATATGCAAAAAAATTTATAGCTAATAATATACATAATGATCAAAAGCCTGAAGCTTACCTACTAAGATCAGGTACAATCCAAGGATATCTTCATGTACCACCCCTTTTAAACATCATACTAAAAGTCCTTGTTAGTATAATAAGTCAACAAAAGGAAGTAAGTCATACAGATTGGGAAGAAAGAAAGAAAATGATCTCTGATAGCAGATGACATGATCACCTACATAAAAAATTTAAAAAAAATCGACAAAAAAGTTTCTGGGAACTACTAAGCAATTCTAGCAAGTTTGCAGCATACAAGGTTGAAATATACAAAAGTCAATCACTGCCCTATATATTACAAATGAACAAATGGGATTAGAAATTAAAACACAACACCCTTTATATCAGCAACTCCCAAAACTGAATTCTTAGGTATTAAACAACAGAGTACAATATCTGTATGAGCAAAACTACAAAACTGCTGAACAAAGTTAAAGAACTGAATGAAGGCAAATACCAACTTCATGGATAGGAAGATTCAAAGTCACCAGGATTTCAGTTCTTCCCAGTTTGATCTATAGATTCAATGTAAACTCAATCAAAATACCAGCTAGTTACTTTGGGGAAATCAACAAACTTATTTTCAAGTTTATAATGGAGAGGTAAAAGACCCATAATAGCCAAAACAATACTGAAGAGAAGAACAAAATTGGAAGACTGATGCTAACCAACTTCAAGACTTATTCTATATCTACAGTAGTCAAGACTGTGTGGTGCTGGCAAAAGAATAAACAGATGGGTAAGTGGAACACAATAGAGAGCCCAGAAATTGGCCCACATAAATATGGTCAACTGATCTTTGACAAAGGAACAAAAGCAACACAATGGAATAAAGATATTTTCCTCAATAAATAGTGCTTGGATAACTAGATATTCACATGCAAAAATAAATGTATAAATAAATCTAAATACGGACATTACACCCTTCACAAATCTTAACTCAAAATGCATCACAGGAGTCCCCTTTGTAGCTCAGCAGGTTAAGAACCTGATATAGTCTCCATGAGGATGCAAGTTTGATCCCTGGCCTCACTTGTTACGGATCCATGGATCCAGCATTGCTACAAGTTGCTATGTAGGTTACAGAAGTGGCTTGGTTCCTGTGTTGCTATGGCTGTGGTACAGGCTGGCAGCTACAGATCTGATTCAACCTCTACCCTGGAAACTTCCATATGCCCCAGGTGCAGCCATAAAAAAGCAAAAAAAAAAAAAAAATGTGGGGAGCCGAGGAGATACAGGGACACACAAAAAAAGACCTTGCCTTATGGCAGAAAAAAACCTTAAGGCAGGTTCCTAACTAAGGAAGGGAGCTCACCTGAACAGTATATGCTGAAGGTGGGCCTCTGGACAGGATAAAAGCCTGCCTGAACAGTGCATGCTGAAGGTGGGCTTCTGGTCAGGATGAAAGCCTGCCTGCACGGTACAAGCCAAGGACAGGCCTCAGGTTATACAACTCTCATTTTGATGTTTATGGGGAAGGATTGGGGCTTTCCTGGGAAAACAATTTCCATGTTTGCGCTGGAGAACATGGATTGTTTCTCGGGTGACCTAGTCTTTCCTGCTGTTTTATTTGTTATTCAGTTTTCCTTAGTCTTTCCTGATTATTTACTTATTATTCTTATTCTCCATTCTTATTTTCCTGTGGTGATTTGTGATTTAACAAAATTACAATAATAATATTTATTATTGCACTCTAAAGGACTTTCCCCTATTTAAATCCAACTCAATTAAAACATAGTGTTTATCTACTAACTAGTTATACAGTAACTTTAGAGTTAGGATTTTAATGAGGTCTATAGAAGTTAGACATATATTATTCTTGATCAAAAGAAACCCAGCTGTGAGTCTTATCCTTGATTTTAGAAACTTTTAGTGGTAGCTGGCTAAGTTGATTCGTATTTTCTCATACTGTTTCCCTGCCAAGGACGCTTTAAAGATAGACACTAATCTGAAGACAGGATTTTTTGTGTCTGTAACTTCTTCAGCTTGTGGGAATTGGCTGGCCATAAGATGGTTTGTGCTGGGTCTCCTCTTTCCCACATGATATGCTGCACCTGTTTGTCCTTGAATTGTACTCATTAAATTTAGTTAAGTTGAAGATTTTAGAATGTAATGTATTGCTACTATACCCTGTGATCAAAAAACAAAGCCTAATAGTTAACCAATGTACTTTTAACACTATGATGTAATCCGTAGTGAAAAACTGTCTATATAATCAACCACTTATGCTAATAAAATTTGAGCAGTCCAGCACCCTGAAAGAAGGGAAAAAAAGGCTGTCTCTGTTCTTTCGCCAACGTTGTCCATCTCTGATCGGGACGTATACACCCTGGCTGCCGGAGCTGGCCTCCGACAAAAAAATAGCTCACAGACCTAAATCTAAGATAAAACATGGAAAAAAAAAAAAACTGTGAAACTACTATAAGATAACAAAAAAGAAAGCCAAAATGAACTTTGACACAGTAATGACTTCGTAGATAAAATGCCAAAGGCACAATTTGTGAAGTAAAAATGGCTAAAAAAAATGGCTAAGTGGGATTTCATTCAAGTTTAAAATGTCTGTTCTGTGAATGACAATGTCAGAAGAATAGAAGATGAGGTACAGACTGGGAGAAAATATTTGCAAAAAACGTGTGTGTGTGCACGTGTGTGATAAAGGGTATCCATTGAAAATATATAAAGAACTCAAAACTCAGCAATAAAAAAGTAAATAATCATATCAAAAAGAGGCCTTAACAGACACCTCAACAAAGAAGATATACAGATAGAAAACAATGCTATGAAAAGATACCACTATACATCTATCAGAGTGACCAAGATTTGGCACAAGACCAAATGCTCATGAGGATGTAAAGCTACATAAACTCTCATTCAAGATTTTGGCAGTTTCTTACGAAACTAAATACCTAGTCTTACTACAAGATCCAGCGAAAGCCAATAGTTGTATTTACCCAAAGGAGTCCAAAACTCTATCCACACAAAAATTTGCACAGAGATATTTATAGCAACTTTATTCATACTTGCCAAAACTTGGAAGCAACCAAGATCTCCTTCAGTAGGTGGATGGATTAGTAGACTAGTACACGAGATAATGGGATACCATCAGCGCTAAAATGAAATGAGCTATTAAAATAAGAAAAGACATAGTAGAAACTTAAGTGCTTATTACTAAGTGAAAGAAGCCAATCTGAAAAGTCTACATACTCTGTGATTCCAACTCTGACATTCTGGAAAAGGCAAAGCCACAGAGACAATAGCGAGATCATTGGTTGTTAGCAACTGGGGGTGGAGAAGAGGGATGAAGAGGTGGAGTACAGAGGATTTTTAGGGCAGTGAAAATATTTTATAGGATATCACAATGCATTCATGTCATTACACAGGTGTCTAAACCCATGGAATGTACCATACAGACGCAGCTCAGATCTGGTATTGCTGTGACTGTGGCGTAGGTCAGAGGCTACAGCTCCGATTGGACCTAGCCTGGAAACCTCCACATGCTGCAAGTGCAGCCCTTTAAAGACAAAAAAGCCAGAAGATCTAATAAAAAGATTATATTTACTCTAACAAAATAACAAGATATAACAATACATAAGCCATACATATAAACTGAAGATGGTCAGATGTTTTTAAAAGAGCAAAGCCTCAATTTTTAAAAGGTCTGAAAATAAATAGGCATACTTACTTTCAGACTTGAAAGATATTTCCATCTTGAGTTAAGCGTATAAATTTAAATGACTCCAAGGTGACAATTTTTTAAGAGGGCACTTTTAAAACTTGACAGAATGTTTAAAAAACACAATGGAGATATAAAGACATTGTTGTAGAACATATTGAAAGACATGTGACAGGTTCTTTTCCTTTTAGAAACTAAGTGTAAAATTAAAATATTTCAAATAAAATATTTTGAAAACTCTCTTTGAAGAAGCAAACAGAAGTAAATTAGCAGAACGGACAAGTCAGAATGCAATGAATTAAATACAAAACTTAGTATCTCTTGGTTATAAACACTTTTAATACAAGTTAGCATAGAGTGTTATTAAATAAAGAATTTAATTTTAATACAGTGATTTGGGGGGGACATAGTGAGTTCTATCCATCTTATGTCAGTTGTTCTGAAATTATAGTGTTCTTCAGTACTAACTCAGGTACTTATAAAAAAAGATACTTCCCAAGATCTCAAGACCAGAGACTGCTTTATTCTGTATAACAAACCACATGTGTCTGATAGCATGTTGTTTTGATCTCTGCATTGATACTGTCTTATACTCCAACCTAAATGTCTCATGAATAAGATAAGCTCCATAAAATAGAATTTAATGGGAAAAATAGAATGGACAAAAATTCTCATCATTGAAACAGCAGAAAAATTTATGATCAAAAATACTGACAAGTTATAATGTATAAAAACTAAAATTTTGTAGTGTGAGTATAATAATAGTCCAAAATACAACAGAAGATAAAAACATTTCTTACGTCAATGGGTTAATATGTTTTCATATATCTACTTTGTCACTTTATAAGAAAGCTATCGAACTATTAAAAGCAGTTAAGTGGGAGAAAACTGCAATTGAGTTAATTAGATATATCAAATAAATACATAATCTCCATGATAAAGGACTGTAATTTTAAGAATATCTTTTAAAATTATAAATAAAAAAGTTATCCAAGAAAAATAATTTATTAAATGATGTTGCAAAAACTTGGTGAAATAGTTATAACCTGAAGATAATTATCAACACTTTAAAGAAAATATGAAATAAAATTATAGATAATTTAAAATACAATAATGGCCACCTAAAAAACAAGCAACAAAATTTTAAAAAGTAGAACTATATCAACTAAAAAATTTTGCAGAGCAGAAAACAACAAAATAAACACAACCTGAGAAAGGGGGAAAATATATCTGCAAATAATGTATCTGATAGGGTTAATATCCAAGTATAAATAAAGAACTCAAACAACTAATGGGAAAAAAAAATCCAGTTTAGGGAGTTCCCATTGTGGTGCAGTGGTTAACGAATCCGACTAGGAACCATGAGGTTGCGGGTTCGATTCCTGCCCTTGCTCAGTGGGTTAACGATCTGGTGTTGCTGTGAGCTGTGGTGTAGGTTGCAGACACGGCTTGGATCCCGCGTTGCTGTGGCTCTGGTGTAGGCTGGCAGCTACAGCTCTGATTCGACCCCTAGCCTGGGAACCTCCATATGCCACAGGAGCGGCCCAAGAAATAGCAAAAAGACAAAAAAAAAATCCAATTTAAACATGGGCAGGCAGTTCCCATCACGGCTCAGCAGAAATGAATCTGACTAGCATCCATGACACAGGTTCGAACCCTGGCCTGCCTCAGTGGGTTAAGGATCCAGCATTGCCATGAGCTATGGTGTAGGTCACAAATGTGGCTGGGATCCCATGTTGCTATGGCTGTGGCATAGACCGGCAGCTGTAGCTCTGATTCAACCCCTAGCTTAGGAACCTCCATATGTGCAGGTATGGCCTTAAAAAGACAAAAATAAATGAAATAAAAAACAAAAATTGGCAAAAGTCCCATCTAGGCATTTTTCCCAAGAAAACATACAAATTGCCAACTGATACACAAAAAGTTGCTCAACATCACTAATCATCAGGGAAATGTAAAACCAAGCCATACTAAGATATCACCTCACATATGTTAGAATGGTTATTATCAAAACTACAAGAAATAAATGCTGATGGGGATGTTGGTGCAATGTTGCTGGGATTTTAATTTGGTATAGCTACTATGAAAAAACAGTATGATTTTTGTGCTAAAAATTAAAAATACAACTACCATGCAATTCTACAGGTCCACTTCTAGGTATTTTTTGAAAGAAAATGAAAATACCTCTTTGAAAAGATATAGGCACCCCCATGTTCATTGCAGCATTATTTATAATAGCCAAGACTTGGAAACAACTTTAGTGTCTATAGAAGTGTAGTATATATAACAATGGATATTATTTAGCCATATAAAAGAACAAGATCCTGTCATAAACACTGAAGGCATCATGTTAAGTGAAGTAAGTCAGGCAGAAAAAGACAAATGCTGTATGATCTCATGTATATGTAGAATCTAAAAATCAAACTAATAGAAAAAGAAATCAAACGTGTTTAATGGAGAGAGGGAGGGATGGTAGATGGAGGAACTGGATGGGGTAGTTAAATGGTACAAATTTCCAGTAATGAGGTAAATATGTCCTGAGGATATAATGTATAACATGATATTTATAGTTAACACTGCTGTAAGGAATATCTCAAAGTTGTTAAGAGCAAAAATTAGATTTCTCATCTACCACACAGAAAAAAACCCACACTTTTATTTTGTTTATGTGAGATGATGGATGTTAAATTATTTTGGTAATCATTTAGCAATATATGTAAGTCAAGCCATTACACTGTATCTTAAACACACACAGTGGGATGTGTTAATTATATCTCAATAAAACTGGCAAAGAGGTGAAAAAACAAAAATTAAAAATTCAGTGAAAAAAATACAACATAAAATTGTACATGTCTCAATAACATATTATACACATGATAAAGATTACATACAAAGATTAACATAGGCTCACTAAAATAGTGGAATTATAAAGTTCTAATTTAAATTAATATTATCTTTTCAATAAAAACAAATTAAAAGAAGTTACTGCATAGTAAATCCCCTCATAATGAATTCATGTTATTTTAGAAATGTCCTAATCTACTTTATTATACTTGAGTATTTTATTAATAGAAAATATAATTATTCCTCATTTCATAATTATATATAGAATAGATACTACTTGGAGAGTATTATTCTAGGCAATTTGGGTATAGCTTTGAGGAAAACTGAAAAAGTGAACAAGCAAAAAAATACTTGCCCTCATATAGCTATTACCCTAGTGGAGAAAATGACAACAAATACAATGAACATTTATAAGGTATTAGAAAACTGTGCTGTGGGAAAAATAACAGCAAGGAAAGAGTAATGAAAAAAGTGGATTATGTGAGAGACAGCAATTTTAAATAAATAGATCAGGGTAGGACTCAGTTAGAAGGGGAATTTAAACAAAGTTATCAAAAGACAATTCAGCCACATGTTCATTGCAGCACTATTCACAATCGCCAAGACATGGAAACAACCCAAATGCCCATTGACAGATGATTGGATTCGGAAGATGTGGTATATATACACAATGGAATACTATTCAGCCATAAAAAAGAATGACATAATGCCATTTACAGCAACATGGATGGAACTAGAGACTCTCATATTGAGTGAAGTAAGTCAGAAAGACAAAGACAAATACCATATGATATCACTTATAACTGGAATCTAATATCCAGCACAAATGAACATTTCCACAGAGAAGAAAATCATGGACTTGGAGAATAGACTTGTGGCTGCCCGGGGGGAGAGGGAGGGGATGGGAGGGATTTGGAGCATGGGGTTATTGGATGCAAACTATTGCTCTTGGAATGGATTTACAATGAGTTCCTGCTGTGTACCATTGATAACTATGTCTAGATACTTACATCGCAACAGAATCAAAGGGAGGAAAAAAAAATGTATACATGTAAGTGTAACTTGGTCTCCATGCTGTACAGTGGAAAAAATAAATACAATAAAATAAAAAAAGACAATTCAGCAACCATGTGGAAGAATATTCTAGGCACAAAGAACAAGTAATTCAAAAATTAAGCAGGAAAAAGCCAGAATATTAAATAAATAGTAGGATATCTGATGCATTTGAAGGGCAGGAGCAAGGGGAATGTAGAAGTGCATGAAGGTAGTAGGAAATGAAGATGGGGGACAAAAATTATTAGTCTTTTAGCACCTCTCAATATATACTTCTAAATGAAATAAATTTTAAGGATGAATAAAGGGAAGGCACAAGCCTCCCTAATCCCCCTCGTTTCTTCCATGTATTTTTAGCTCCTCTTGATAAATATTTACTTAAGACAGTGGCCTAATTGTTACAGTTTATTTTGTTTGGGAAAATAATGCCAATATATATTTAAGATGTATTATGGGCAACAATTATACTTCATATATACTTGAGTTTGTAAATTCTCTATTAAAAGGTTATGTACAATTTCACTCTAATTCTGTACCTATGGGATTATTTTCCTTTGATAACACAGTGTGCTTTACATATGTATACTTTCAGATGCCCTCTATCAATCACACAAAAAAAATGTGGTATAATTAATACTGAGCTAAAAAAATATAAAGAGTTGCTCCAAAATGTCATTGTAACAGATAATGTTAGACAAAGGATGCACACATCCTAAATAGAAGAGCCATTTACAAAACAAAAATATCATTGAATACTAGGGAGACCAAAAATCCAATCCCATTAAGAATAAAGCAGGTCACAGCATCAGCATAAGGGAATTATGTATGTGTGACATTTACTGCAGATATTTTAAAATATTATGCAAAACCCCATCATATTTACATTTTACTGTGCCTTACATTCTCCAGGACAAAGTAATGGATTATACCTTAAATATTGTATTTGTAATATATATCAATATAAAGTTCACAGCAGCTGTTTAGTGGTATTTGTAGTGAGCACCAGACACAAAACACTCAATGAAGTTATTTAATTGTATTTTGTAATTTCCATTAATATTACCAGTAAGGTAAAACAATCATATTTTGAAACATAAACATATTTATTCAGTGTAGCTTTTTATAATTGATATTATTAAATTAAAAATCTTAGAATATTTGCACAGATAAATGTGCCAAGATTTTTTTTTTAATTTACATTGCCATCCCACCTGTGTCTCCTAAACACTAAGATACTGAGCAATTGTAAACTGTGACAACAAAACATAAATCATGGGGTGAATGTGTAAAAATGTAGAGCTTTATAATGCACTAAAATTTAAATTTCTATCAACTTAAAATTGGTTGTTACAAATATAAGTTGTTTTATGTAAGCCTCTTGGTAAACACAAAGCAAGAAACTATAGTAGATACACAGGATAATGAGAAAGGAATCTAATTATACCACTACAGAAAATCATCAAATCACAAAGGAAGAGAGCAAAACAAGAAAAAAATTGAGGAACCAGAAAATAACCATGGAGTTCCCATCATGGCACAGCAGAAATGAATCTGACTAGGAACCATGAGGTTGTGGGTTCAATCCCTGGCCTTGCTCAGTGAGTTAAGGATCTGGCATTGCCATGAGCTGTGGTGTAGGTCACAGACAGAGCTTGGATCCTGTGTTGCTGTGGCTGTGGTGTAGGCCAGCAGCTACAGCTCCAATTAGACCCCTAGCCTGGGAACCTCCATATGCCATGGGTCTGGCCCTAAAAAGAAAAACCAAAAATAAATAAATAAAATGATTTTAAAAAAAGAAAACAACCATAAAACAATTAACAAAACAAAAATAAGGACATACCTATCAATAATCACTTCAAAAGTAAATGGAATAAATTTCCCCAAAGACAGAGTGGCTGAATGTATAATAAAACATGACCTATGTGCTGTTGAAAAAAGACCTACAAGCACACACTCCAACTCAAAGTGAAGGGATGGTTAAAAAGTCTTCCCTGCAAATGGAAATCAACAAAAAGCTGAGATAGTTATGCTTACATCAGACAAAATAGATTTTAAAATAAAGGCTGTAATAAGAGACAAAGAAAGTGATTATATAATTACAAAGGAGTCAAACCCAACAAGAGGATATAGTACTTGTAAGTATATGTACACTCAACAGAGGAGCACCTAAATATAGAAGGTAAATATTAACACCCATAGAAATAGACCTAATTATGGTAGGGGACTTTAATATACCCCTTTTGATCAATGACTACATTATCCAGGCAGAAAATCAGTAAGAAAACATTAGCCTTAAATGACACGTCATTCCAGAAGAATTTAACAGATATATGCAGAACATCCCATTTCAAAGTAACAGGATACACATTATTCTCAAGTACATGTGCAACATTCTCTGGGACAGATAATATATTAGATCACAAAGTAAGTCTTTAAAAAATATAAGAATATTGTAAAACATATCAACCATCTTTTTTTTTTTTTGTCTTTTTGCCATTTCTTGGGCCGCTCCCATGGCATATGGAAGTTCCCAGGCTAGGGGTCAAGTCAGAGCTGTAGCTGCCGGCCTACACCAGACCCACAGCAATGTGGGGATCCGAACCACATCTGCGACCTACACCACAGCTCACAGCAACACCAGATCGTTAACCCACTGAGCAAGGTTAGGGATCAAACCCTCAACCTCATGGTTCCTATTCGGATTTGTTAACCACTGCGCCATGATGGGAACTCCCCAACCATCTTTTCTGATCATGACAGTATGAAATCATAAGAAGAAAACTGGAAAATTCACAAATATGTGAAGATAAAATAACATGCTACTGAACAATGGGTTAAATAAGACATAAAAAGAAAAATTAAAAAATACCTTGAAACAAATGAAAATATAAACACCACATACCAAAACTTATGGGATGCTGCAAAAGCAGTTTGATGAGGAAAGTTAACAGCAATAAATGCTCACATCAAGATATAAGAAAGATCCCAAACAAACCACCTCACTTTACACCTCCAGGAACTAGAAAAAAAAAATAGAATCCAAATTTAGTAGAAGGAAGAAATAACAAAGACCAAACCTGAAATAAATGTAAGAGACCAAAAAGACAAAAAAAAAAATCAATGAAAACAGAACTGGTTTTTGAAAAGATAGCCAAAATTGAAAATTGCTAGCTAGGTTAATCAAGATTAAAAGAAACAGAACTGAAATAAGATCACGAATGAAAGAGAAGATATTAAAACAGATACCACAAAAATACAAAGAATAAGATACTATGAATAATTATATGTCAACGAATGGATAACCTAGAGTAAGAGGATAAATTCCTAGAAACATACAACCTACCAAGACTGAATCATGAAAACAGAATATCAGAACAGACCAATACTTGTAAGAAGTCAGTAGTCAAAAATCTCCCAACAATAAAGTCCAAGACCGGATGGCTCACTGATGAATTCCACCAAGCATTTAAGTAAAAATTAATACCAATTCTTCTCAAAGTCTTCCAAACATTAGAATTTGAGATTACACTTCCCAACTCATTTTACAGAGCCACTACTACTCTGAAATCAAACTGGATAAGGACTCCAAAATAGAATAAAATTATAGGACAACATTTCCAACAATATAGATGTAAATATTTTCAAGGAAATAGTGGGTCACCAATTTTAAGAGTATATTTAAAAGATCATGCACCATGATCAAGTGAGAGTTATACTAAGCATCCAGCAGTGACTCACTGTCTGCAATTTAATGACACACTACATTAACAAAGTAGATAAAAATCACATTACCATCTCAATAGCTGCAGAAAAAGTGAAAAAAAAAAATCCAACATCCATTTATGACAAAACTAACAAAAATAGGGTATAGTGGGAACATATATCAATATAATAAAGGCCATATATGGGAAGCCTGCAGCTCACATCACATTCATCAATAAAAAGCTGAAAGATTTCTAAGAAACAAGAAACAAGATAAGGATGCCAGTCTTACTACTTATATTAGACATCCTAGCCAAATAAATTAGAAAAGAGAAAGAAATAAAGGCATCCAACTTGGAAAGGAAGTAAAATTAGAATTAAAATTGTCACTATTTTTTTTTTAGAAAACCCTAAAGATACTTTCAAAATACGGTTAGGCTAATAAATGAATTCAGTAAAATAGCAGGATAAAAAAAAATCAATATACAAAAATCTGTTGCATTTCTATACACTAATAATGAACTATCAGAGAAATTAAATAAACAATGCCATTAAAATTGTGTCAAAAAGAATAAAATACCTATGAACAAATACAACCAA
The DNA here is from genome assembly GCF_016906955.1 of Phacochoerus africanus. Lineage (NCBI taxonomy): Eukaryota > Metazoa > Chordata > Mammalia > Artiodactyla > Suidae > Phacochoerus > Phacochoerus africanus. The sequence continues at coordinate 88,964,622 of NC_062553.1, forward strand.
GCAGGCATAACACTTGTACACTGAAAACTATAAGCTATTGTTGACAAATATTGAAGTCACAAGTAAATGGAAAGATCCTATGCTCATGAATTAGAATATTGTTAATATGTCCATACTACCCAAGCAATCTACAGACAAAATGCAAACCCTATCAAAACTCCAATTGCATTTTCCACAGAAAAATAAAATTTATATGAAGCCACAAAAGAACCCAAACAGCCAAAGCAATCTTAAGAAGAACAAAGCAGGAGAATTATGCTTCACAATTTCAAACTATATTACAATGCTATAGTAATCAAAACTATGTGGTACTGGCATAAAAACAGACATAAAGATCAGTGTGACAGAACAGAGAGACCAGAAATAAACCCAAACATATATGGTCAATTAATTTATGACAAAATAAACAAGAATATACAATGGGGAAAGGACAGTTGCTTTAACAAATAGTGTTGAAAAAACCACATACTAAAGAATAAAACTGGACCATCTACATCATAAGCAAAAATCAAGTTAAAATGGATTAAAGATTTGAACATAAGACCTAAAACCATAATACTCTGAGAAGAAAACACTGGGAGTAGTTCCTTGACATAACTTTTGGCAATGATTTTTTTTGGACTGGAAACCAACAATAAAGGGCCACAAAATGAAAAATCGATAAATGAATTATGTCAAACTAAAAAAAAAAAAAAAATTTCTGCACAGCAAAGGAAATCATAAACAAAATGAAAAGTCAACCTATTGAATAGGATATAATGTTTACAAGCAATGTACCTGATAATGCTTAATATTTCAAATATGTAAAGAACACAGACAACTCAAGAGAAAAAAAACAAAGAAATAATTCAATTAAAAAATGGGCAGGGGATTTGAATAGACATTTTCCCAAAGACATAGAGCTGGCCAACAGGTACATGAAAATTTACTCAACATCATTAGTCATCACGTAAGTGCAAACCAGAACCACAATAATGTATCATCTCACAACTGTTACAATAGCTATCTTCAAAAAGATGGAAACAAAATCACTATCTCAAAAAAAAAAAATATGTCCCACCATATTTTAATTGCAACATTATTTGCAATTGCCAAGACATGGAAACAACTAATGTATATATGTAACAAAGTATGTTGTTGGATCTTAACTAAACTTATTGTGTTAATCTTACACAATTTATGTACGTATATCAAATCATTATGTCTTATACTAAAACTAATACAATATTATATATCAATTATATCCTAATAAAAACACTTTTAATTTAAAAATTTCCTAAGTATAAAGTTAAATAATTTATAGAGCTCAAGTTGTACTGGAACTCAGAGAAATACAAACTAAAACAAAAATAAGATACAATTTCATACCCATCGGTTTAATAAAAGCAAAAGAAATTTCTTTATACCAAGTGGTGAAATATAAACTGTCCTAACCAGCTGACGGGAGTATTAAAAATAAAAACATAATGCTTAGATAAGACTCGTTGTCAAGTTGATGTGCAACATAGTGTTATCATCTTTATATTAACTTTTCAATATCAAAACTAACATTTGTTGAGATTTTCTTATGTCCCTAGTTTTCTGTTAAGCCTTATTTATTGCTCATAAAAATCCTATGAGGTAATTACTATTATACAAAGTAAGTGAGTAAAAAATATTTCCAATTAATCTTCAGATTTATTCAACATCAATATTTATACATATATAATGAGGAATAAACTCTAACATTTTCTCTAGCTATTATTCTCATTGGTGACTAATTCATTAAATCAAAATAATGCATATAACTTGTAAATGATATATTGAGTTTTTCTAATACTATGTAACATAAATGCAATTTTCTAATGCTCCCATTAAATTATCCAGAATAGTGACATTCTTGAGTAAGTGAAGTTTTTCTTTCTTGAAATTGTTGAGTATTATATACATATGTGTGTGTATGTAAGTGTTTGTGTATATGTGTGTGTGTGTGTGGGGGGGGGTGTATGTGTAGCAAAACTTAATGAAAAATATCCATGGCAAGAGAAAAAAAAAAAGGAGCCCCTATTCTGGTCTGTATTCTACAGAAAATTCAGATCTTATATCAATACATAGTATTATATGGAAAGCATTTTATTATATGGCTCCCATTTTAAAGGTGGAATCAATCTAGAAACTAGTCTGTCTGTATGCATATTAAATGATATTTGAATTTACCAATTCATGAGAAATCTTCTCAACATCAGAAATACATGGGGGGAAATAACTGGTCAACCAGAAAGCCTCTTTCAAAATAAAATTTCATGTCAGCACTATTCATAGAAATAAGAGGTTTCTCTTAAATAATAATCTTAATAATAATATTATAATTATAAAATAATAATATAACATTAATTTATAATATATAATCTTAAATTTTTAAAAATAGCCTGGCACTTTCAACCACATGCCTCTGTCATGAGGTTTTATACCATATTACATATCTTGAACTAATAAATATGGTACCTACACCGTTATGTGGTTTCAAGTCTCAGGCATCACTTTGGCTAATTTAACGAAAACAAAATTTACTTAAAGGATAAGGGTTTCTTATAGAGTCAAAAGAGTAACTGATGTATCAAGCTTAGAAAGATTTAGGAATCAAGGCAGGTTCAGATTCCCAGGTACTAAGAGCTGATTTCTTCAGGAACCACCAGTGACATAAATTAGCATAAGAGAAAAATCTCAGGAGAAAGGGGCCAGTTGCTCGAACCTGAGTTAGATGTTCACCTCTTGAAAGATGAGGGTAGGACTTATTAAATTAGATCATTTCTAAAAGACAAAATTTACTAATGTGACTATGAATAAAGGGTAGCGCTTACTATGTGGGCTAACGAATCCAGTACCTACCATCACTTCCAAGAGTCCATCCAGGGAGAATATATGTGAGTTAGTAACTGAAACAGTAATTTGTCATACTGTAATCTAGTCATTTGCAGTAGAGCAGATCATGGCATACAAATCATGATTCTTAAAGATTTTCTATATTTCCTATTTCATAGATATGCAAAGGCATTAATGGAGAAGTGAAGCAGTAAAGTGCAACATTTAAAAATCAATAAAAAATAAAACTGAGTGGTCTGCATTTTTTTGAAGGCCTAAATTCATGTTTCTGGGGTAAGCAAGAGTCAAAAGAATTGTATTCTTCCTAGTTTTACTTTATTATATTTCTCTGGTGTTAGCACACTTTCAGCGGCTTTCCATCATTATGTCAGAGTAGTACTTCATAATATTTTTCACATTTTTTGCCTCATACATCAAACTATAGAATTTTATCCATAAGGCAGAGCTGTCATTCTGTAAAATTTTTAGCAATGTTCTCATTTTTATCTGACATCTAGAAATACCTAAAGTAATAAAAAATCATTTTTACCTCATATTTGCTTTGGTTTTCATTCTGTCCCTGTCAGTCTGTATACAGTATAGCAAGAGAAGATTTATATAACACCATTTTGGGTGTTCTAGAATCAGACAAAGAATCCTCACCTTAGCTGGGTTTCTTACCCACAGACTTTCTTTCATATAAAAGCATAACATCTATACCTAAAATAGTACTATCCATCTCTTAAAACTTAACTTTTTTGCAATGAGCACTTTCCACTAGATAGAAGTTTTACAATATACACATAAATATGCTGACCTATATATAAAATATTTAATAGCTATAAGGAAAGAAAAAGTTTCTTTCCAAGAATGTCATTATTCTAGGCAATTTAATGAAAACATTGGAAAATTACTTTTACATTGCTTAGTATTGTCTCATGATAGTTAAAAACATTTTTTCCCACATATTCAGGTTTAAATTCAATTCTAGGAATGCAAACAAAGCGCTAAAATAAAATTCTTAATTTCAAAGAAATTTCCCCAACTGGTTTAAGTAAAAATGTAGATGCAAACCTCAACAGTTTACCTTCAATGTATTAAACCTTGAAATTACTAGTTAATGAAGCAAGAGATATTAATCACCTGAAAAATATAAAATGCTATACAATCTCCTTAAAAACTACCATGTATTAGTTTTAATAACTCCATTATGAATAACAACTATATATTTTGCTGAGCACTTAATATGTGCCAAATACCATGCAAATGTACTAACTCTCTGGGTCCTCGAATAAAACTAGAGATGATTAATTTTCTTATTTAATATTGAGGAAACTGAGGCTTAGAAAAGCTGTACAAGTTTTTATATACATATTTTTATATATATAAAAAATATAAACTCTAAGCTTGGTTTGAATGATAATGTTCCTTTCCTGTTTTAATGTTATATGATTCTAGGAGTTCAATTTGGAAGGAAATGGCATAACTTCAATAACTTTTAATATTTAGAAGAGTTTTCATTGCCTCTCATTGTCATCTTTGTCAAAGCTCTCCAATCCCAGTATTTTTTTTTGTTAGATTAAATTGTTTTTTTAAAGAAAAACAATTCCCACCAGGCACCTTGTGCTCCCTCTGTGGCTCAGTGGTTAACAAACACGACTAGTAACCACAAGGTTGGGGGTTCAATCCCTGGCCTCTCTCAGTGGGTTGAGGATCGCATGTTGCCATGAGCTGTGGTGTGAGTCTCAGACACGGCTCAGATTCCACATTGCTGTGGCTGTGGTGCGGGCCAACAGCTGCAGCTCTGTTTCAACCCCTAGCCTGGGAATCTCCATGTGCTCTGGGTGTGGGCCTAGGGAAAAAAAAAAGACAAAAAAAAAATTCTATGATTCTAGTTGGCTATAAGGCTTGTGAATTGGATGTGGATAGTTTACTCTGACAATAATACAATTATATATATAATAATCATTATAATCAACATGTTATGACATGTTTTTGAATATTAGAATTCTTCAGATATTTAATCACTGCCATTTTCTTTGCCCTCAATCTCTGAAGATATTGAAATTAATTTAAATCTTCATGTCCAGGGAAACATTAAATGAAATGATGCAGGAATTTCAAGTTGAACTGTGTCTGTTTTGGGTATAGAAGTAGGACATGGCCAGTTTTCATGTCGGCAATTAGAAAGATCAAAATTACTTTACCCATTCTGCATGTTGTCAAAGCAACATGCCTAATTATCTCCCTATTCAATGAGAGTAGGCCGCATTAAAAAAAAAAATACAAATACATTTCCAAAGATAATTACAAGAAAAGCAGACACTAAGTACATCTGTAAAAATAGCTTTCTAAAATGAAAATATTGAAATATTATGAGTTTATGATTGGCATAATCAAATATATCACAAGGTAGAGTCTCTGAGAAACAAGAACTTGGAACCAGGAGGGGAAACCAAAATTGGGATGGACAAAAATGCAAAAATAATTAACTGACAAAAAATGCTTGGTAATGCAAAATATATTAGTGGTAGAGATTATATTTGAAAATTTTGGAAACATGAATCAGTGATTTGAAGCATACAATTGAGATACTTGAAAGACTCACCAAGAATGCAGCAGAAGATTAGAAGTGATTTTAAGGAAAAAGTGGGTATTAACATTAAAACAAGAAAATGGTAATCTAATCTAACACCACTGGTAACAGAAGAGCAACCAACTCAGAAGGAATGGAAGCAGTATAGTTAACATTAAATAAACAACAAAAACTCATTAAGCCAAAAACTGAGTTTACATATTATAAGAATTACCAAAATAGTATATTAGAGAAATACTGATGTATTGAATAAACTAAGGAAACTACTATTGGAATTTAAACTCTTACCAACAAAATAGTCATAGAATTTACAAGAAGATATAATGTTTAGTGACAGAAAGGAAGCTACAAAGAGATTGCTCAAAATTTGAGAAACTGAGCTAGACATTTTGATTATGAGGATAGACACATTCTTTTTATAAGCATTTTAGAAAAGGGGAAACAAAATTTATATCATCACAAATAGGGGTTTAATAATCATAAGTCTTCCAGTGATACTTTAAAAGCTAAAATGGTATAACTTAAAGAAGTACAAAGAGAAACTTAAAGAAACTAAATTATAGAGAGATAAAACTTTTTCATCTTGTCACACTAAGTAGACTAAGAGATTAAATATTTTAATTATTAAATATGTATGTAATTTATATACAGAATAGTATGTTATTTATATAGAATGTATAGGACTATAAAATATATCTTTAAATTTGCTCATTACTATAAATGGTATAAGAAGTTGCATAAATTATCTTCATTATTTTCAGATATAAAAATTGACTACTGTAAAGAACATGATTTTTCCTAGTAATATACAGGTTTTGATTATACTATAATAGAAACCTCAATGAGAGTTTAAGAAACAAAAATTATGATTCTAAGGTCCATTGATGAAGCAAAAGAGCAAATTTAATATAATGCTGAAGACAAAAATAAAAGGGCATTTGTATTATCAGCTCAAATAATATTTTAAACTACAGTAATTAAAGATGTGGACTGGCACAATAAAGAGTAGATCAGTTTAACAAAATATATGTTTATGGAAAGAAATCTCCATACACACTGAGCATATGGTTAAAGGCATACACATATGCCAATTTGTGATTGTTAATATTTAAGAAATTATGTGGGGGAAAATGGTTACCTGGGATTTAAAAAAAAAAAAAGAACAGAGTCAACCTTTCATCTCAACATATGCTGAGACAGTGCCAACTGAAATAAAAATATAAATTCAGGGAGTCCCCATCGTGGCGCAGTGGTTAGCAAATCTGACTAGGAACTATGAGGTTGTGGGTTCGGTCCCTGCCCTTGCTCAGTGGGTTAAGGATCCGTCGTTGCTGTGAGCTGTAGTGTAGGTTGCAGATGCAGCTTGGATCCCGCGTTGCTATGGCTCTGGTGTAGGCCAGCAGCTACAGCTCCAATTAGACCCCTAGCCTGGGAATCTCCATATGCTGTGGGAGCGGCCCAATAAATAGCAAAAAACACACACACAAAAAAAGAAAAAAACATATATATAAATTCAGAAAGAAAACAATATAGAACTTGCCATAGATAAGTCAAGATCTTTCAATACATAACAATAAGAAAAACACAAAATATTGCTAATTATGACCTGAACTTAAAATGTCCATATGTAATGTTTTGAGGAACTTAATGTACAAAGATTTATGAACATTAATAAATCCAACATCCAAAATGAATGATGGTAAACATTTCTTCCTAATTATTTCCAGATTTTTTATTTGAAGAAATTATTATAGATATGATTACACTCAGATTTTACTAGCATCTATATTCCTTATTCTTCCAGCCTCAGAAAAATTATCACATTTTATTTTTTAAATTTATATATATGCATTATTTTTCATGTTCTTTTTTTAGGTTGTTATAAAATATTGAGTATAGTTTCCCAGCTATACAGTAGGTCCTTTCTGCTTATCTATATTACATACAGTAGTGTATATGTTTTAATCCCAACATCCTTATTTATCCTTTCTGCCCTTTCCCCTTTGGCAACCATAAGTTTGTTTTCTATGTTTGTGAGTTTCTACTTTGTAAATAAGTTCATGTGTATTTTTTTATGTTCCATATATGAGTGATATCATGTGATATTTATTTTTCTCTGTCTGGTTTACTTCACTTAGTATGATAATCTCCAGGTCCATCTATGTTGCTACAAATGGCATTATTTCATTTTTTTTTTCATGGCTGAGTAATATTCTATTGTGTTTATACAAAACATCTTTATCCTTCATCTTTTGATGTACATTTATGTTGTTTCATGTTTTGGTTATTGTAAACAATGTTGCAGGAAACATTAGGAAGCATTTACCTTTCTGAATTAAAGCTTTCTCTGGATATATGCTCAGGAGTGGCACTTCAGAATCACATGGTAACTGTATTTTTAGTTTTTTAAAGAAATTTCATACCATTCTCTATAGTCAATGTACCAATTTACATTCTCACCAACTGTGTAGGAGGGTTCCTTTTTCTTCACACACCCTCCAGCATTTATTTGTGGACTTTTTGATGATAGTCAATCCAACTGGAGTGAGGTGATACCTCATTGTACTTACGATTTTCATTTCTCGACAATTAGTGATATTGAACATTTTTTTCATGTGCCTATTGGCCATCTGTCTGTCTTCTTTGGAGAATGTCTATTTAGGTCTTCTGCCCATTTTTCAATTTTTTTTTTTGATATTGGGTTATATGACCAGTATATATACTTTAGAAATTAAGCTTTTGCTGGTCTCATTGCTTACAAGTATCTTTCTCCCAATCTGTATGTTATGTTTTTGCTTTGTTTATGGTTTCCTCTACTGTGAAAAATCTTTTAAGTTTAATTAGGTCCCATTTGTTTATTTTTGTTTTTATTTCCATTACCCTAGGAGGTGGATTCCAAAAGATATGGCCGAAATTTACTTCAAAGAGTGTTTTGTTTATGTTTTCCTCCATGAATTTTATGGTGTTCTACCTTACTTTTAGGCCCTTTAATCCATTTTGAGATGATTTTTGTATATGGTGTAAAGAGAATATTCTGATTTCTTTCTTTTACATGTAGCTGTCCATTTTTTCCAAGCATCAATTATTGAAGAGACTGCTTTTTGCCACTGTATCTTCGTAACTAGAAAATAGGTAATAAATTAATTGGACATAAATGCAGGGATTTATTTCTGGGCTTAATATTTTGTTCTATTGATCTATATTTCTGTTTTTGTGTCAGTACCATACTGTTTTGATGACTGTAGCTTCATAGTATAGTCTGAAGTCAGGGAGCCCAGCTTCTCCAGCTCTGTTTTACTTTTTCAAGATTTCTTTGAATATTTGAGATCTTTTGTGTTTCCATACAAATTTTTGTTTTTTTGTTCTAGTTCTGTAACAAATGCCATTGTTAATTTCATAGGAATTGCACTGAATCTGTAGCTTGCCCTGGAGTAGTTACATTAACAATATTGATTCTTCCAATTCAAAAGCATGCTGTATCTTTCCATCTATTTGCATTGTCTTCAATTTCTTTAATTAAAATCTTATAGTTTTTGGAGTATGGATCCTTTCCTTCCTTAGATAGTAGGCTTATTACTACATATTTTATTATTTTTGATGCAATGGTAAATGTGGTTTTTTCCTTAATTTGCCTTTCTGATTCTTCATCACTAGTGTATAGAAATGCAAGAAATTTCTGTGTATTAATTTTGTATCTAACTTTTCCTAATTACTGATGAGTTGCAGTAGTTTTCTGGTAGCATCTTCAGAATTTATACATTTAGTATTTATAATTTTATTCCATTTTACACACCTAGCTATGCATTCACAAATTATCTTAGAATATTGTTTTTGGTGTATTATTTTACCTGCCACAAATTAAAAGATATATAGATCATGTTATATCTTGTAACATTGTTTTTGAGATTTATCTACATTCCATCTGCTTTACAATGTTTCATATCCTAAGATTGTGCTCTATCATATAAATGTCTTTATCCATTTTTTTTTACTTCTAAACAATTTATTCCCTTGATTTTGCTGTTAAGAAAAAAATACTTTTTGTGGGTATCATTTTATTTTTCTTTTCCCCGTTTTATTGAGGTATAAATGATACAGCACCATAAGTGTAATGTGTTCAGGTAATGACTCAACTTATATATATCATGAAATGATTGCCACAAGTTTAATGAACATTTATTTGCTACAAGTTTAATGAACATGTATCTCATATAGATATAAAAGAAAAAATGTTTCCTTGTAATAAGCACTCTCAGGATTTACTTAAAAACTTTCATATATTGTTTAGAATAGTATTAATTATATTAACCATGTTGGCATTATACCCCTAGTACTTATTTATCTTATAACTAGAAGTTTGTACCTTTTGACCACCTTCATGGTATTTCCCCTCCTCTTACCCTCTGTGTCTGGAAATCATGGATCTGCTCTCTTTTTCTATAATTTTGCCTTTTGATGTATAGTAGGTCAACAATATTATACTAGTTCCTAGTGCACAACATTGTGGTTATTTCTTATTTCTGTACACTACAAAATGATCACCACTGTAAGTCTATTTACCACAACTATATCCTACTCAACAGTAAAAAGCCGAAAGTACTTCCTCTAAGATCAGGATCAAGACAAAGACACTCAACTCTCACCATGTTATTTAACATAGTATCAGAAATCCTAGCTACAACAACCAGTAAAGAAAAAGAAAACAAAAAGAATCCTAATTGAAAAGGAAGAAGTAGAACTATAACAAATGACATGACACTCTCTGCATAAAATTCTAAAGATATCACAAAAACCCCACTAGAACTCAATAAATTCACTAAAACTTCAGGATACAAAATTAAAATACAGAAATTTGTTACCTTTCCATACACTAAAAATGAACTATCAGAAAGAGAAATTAAGAAATCTATCTCATTTACAATTGAATCAAAAAGATTAAAGTAACTAGGAATAAATCTAACGAAGGAGGTAAAAGACCTGGACTTTGAAATCTTTACGACATTGATAAAAGGAATTGAAAACTACACAAACAAATGGGAAATTATACTGTGCTCATGGATTAGTGGAATTAATACTATTAGGATGATCATAGTACTCAAGACAATCTACAGATTTAATGCAATTCCTATCAAAATACCAATGTCATTTTTCATACAACAAATAATTCTAAAATTTATATGGAAGCACAAAAGATCCCAAATAACCAAAACAATCTTGAGACAGAAAAACAGAGTTGAATATGGCATGCTCCCTAGCTGCAGACTATACTATGAAGCTACAGCAATCAATAGAGTATAGTACTGACACACAAAAAAAGACATATAGATCAATGGAAGAGAACAGAGAACCCAGAAATGGACCCACACTTATATGATCAGTTAATACACAACAAAGGAAGCAAGAATATACAATGAGGAAAAGATAGCCTCTTCAATAAAGTGCTGGGAAAACTGGGCAGTTACATGTAAAAGAATCAAACTGGACTGCTTTTTCATGATACACTCAAAAATAAACTCTAAAGTGGATTAAAGATCTAAATGTAAGACTAGAAACCACAAAACTCCTAAGGAAAAAAAAAGGGAATTATGTTCTTTGACATCAGTCTTAGCAATATATTTTTGTCTATGTATCCTCAGGCAAGAGAAACTAAAGCAAAAACAAACAAATGAGATGACATCAAACCAAACAAGATTTTGCCCAGTAAAAGAAATTATTGACAAAATGAAAAGTCCACCTACTGAATGAGAGAAGATATTTGGAAATAATATATTTGATAATAGATTAATATTCATAATATACAGATAACTTGGACAACTCAACATCAAAAACAAAACAAAAAAAAAACCCCAACCTGATTAAAAATGGTCAGAGGACATGAATAGACATGTTTTCAAAGAAGGTATACAGATGGCCAATGGACACATAAAAAGATGTTTGACATCAACTATCATCACAGACATGCAAATCAAAATCACATTGAGGTATTACCTCATACCTGTCAGAATGGCTACAATCAACAACACAAGAAATAACAAATGTTGGCAAGGATGTGAAGCAAAGGGAACCCTCTGCTCTGTTGGTGGGAATGTAAATTAGTATGGGTCCTCCACACTGTTTTCATAGTTCTATTTTAATTTTAAGAAATTAAAATAGAAAATTCACAACTAAAGTCTGAGCAATCTCCACCCAAATGGACCAGAAACCCATACCCTACTCCAGAAGAAAAAGAGGAGGCCACATCCACAGGTAGGAGGGGTGATTTCATGATATAAAAGACCCCATACCTCCTGGGTGGGAAGCCCCACAGACTGGAAACTAACTGGTTCACAGAGACTCACCTACAGGAGTGAGAGTTCTGAGCCCCACATCAAACCCTCACATGCTGGGATCTGTCATTGGGAGAAAGAGCCCCTGGAGCATCTGGCATTGAAGGCCAGCGGGGCTTATGCACAGGAGTTCCGCAGGACTGGGGGAAACGGAGACCCAATTCTTAAAAGGCACACACGGACTTCCATGTGCACTAGGTCCCAGGGCAGAGTGAGGTCTCCACAGGAACCTAGGTCAAACCTGACTGCAGTTCTTGGAGGACATCATGGGAAAACAGGGGTGAATGTGGCTTGTTGTGAGGGAAGGACATTGAAGGCAAAGCTCTCGGGAATATTCAGCAGTGTGCCTTTCTCTGGAGGTGGCCATTTTGGGAAAATCTGGCCCCACCCATCAGTCAGTGCTGAGAAGCCCCAGGGCAAACAACAATCCAGGTGGGATCACAGCCCCACCCCTCAGTAAACAGGCTACCTAAAGAGCCTCAGGCACACAGCAGCCCCTAATCCCATACAGAGACTAAGCCCCACCCACCAGAGGGATTAGAATCGGCTCCACCTACCAGTGGGCAGGCATCAGCCCCTCCCATCAGGAAGCCTACAGCAAGCCCCCCCATACCAACTTCAGCCACAAGGGGGGCAGACACCAGAAGTAAGAGAGGCTACAGCTCTATTATCTATAAAAAGGTCACCACACCAAACACTTATAAAAATGAAAAGGCAGAGAACGATAACTCAGATGAGGGAGAAAAGAAAAACCCCAGAAAATCAGCTAAGCAATGAGGAGATTCTCAGCCTCCAGGAAAAAGACTTTAGACTGTTGATGCTGAAGATGATGCAAGACATTGGAAATAAACTGGAGGCAAAGAAGGATAACTTACAGGAAACACTAACCAAAGAGATACAAGATATAAAACAAAAACAAGAAGAGATGCAAAATACAATAACTGAAATAAAAAACTCACTAGAAGCAGCTAACAGCAGAATACAGGAGGCAGACGAATGAATAAGCGAGGTGGTGGACAGATTAGAAGAAATTACAGATGCAGAACAGAAGAGAGAAAAAAGATTGAAAAGAAATGAAGAGAGTCTCAGAGAACTCTGGGACAACATGAAACACAACAACATCCGTATTATAGGAGTGCCAGAAGGAGAAGAGAGAGAGAAGGGGACAGAAAAAATATTCCAAGAGATAATAGCCGAAAAATTCCCTAACATGGGAAAGGAACCACTGACTCAAATGCAGGAGGCACAACAAGTTCCATATAAAATAAACCCAAAGAGGAACACACTGAGACACATAATAATCAAACTGATCAAAATTACAGACAAAGAGAAAATCTTGAAAGCAGCTAGGGAAAAGAAACAAGTCACATACAAGGGAACCCCAATAAGGTTATCGGCAGATTTTTCAGCAGAAACTCTGCAGTCCAGAAGGGAGTGGCATGATATACTTAACGTGATGAAAGGGAGAAACCTCCAACCAAGAATACTCTACCCAGCAAGGCTCTCATTCAGATTTGAAGGAGAAATAAAAACCTTCTCAGATAAGCAAAAGCTGAGAGAATTCAGCAACACTAAACCAGCCTTACAACAAATACTAAAGGAACTTCTCCAGGCAGGAAAGAAAAGATCAGCAACAGGAAACAAAAATTCCACAAATGACAATGCTCACCAGTAAAGGTATATATACAGTAAAGATACAAAATCATCCATGCACAATTATACCACCAAAATCAGAAATCATGAGAAGAGGTGGGTACAAATGCGGGACACCGGAGATGAACTTGCAATTAAGAGAACAACAAGTTAAAACAATCTCATATACATATATACTCTTACATCAAAACTTCAGAATAATTGCAAACCAAAAATCTAAAATTGATACACAAACAAGGAATCTCTGGAGAAGAAATATATCTCATAGTAAATAAGTGCATAATCCACCATGAAGGGGGTCATTTGACATCATTCTTGGAATGCTGAAGTCTTCTTAGATCTGATTCTGAATTCCTCTCCATCAAAGAACTTATGATAATTATAATTAAATAATGCCACTGTACAGTTAAATAATACAGTTCTACAATTGTATTATTAATAACCATTTCTCTCCATGGTACAATGTAAAGTCTATAATGTCTTGTTTATCACATCACCTAGAATGGTGTAATGCCTTTATTGAAGAATCAATGAGATGGAACAAATTGTGAGGACATATTTATATAGTTACACTGTTTTTCAACCAACTTATGCATTTTATATTTTACTTATTTTCAGAGGGTGTATATTTTTGGTTATGCTTACTAGTTAAGTTATTCTTTTTACTATGCTATATAAAATATTTAATGGTATATAAGGCTTTCTTTATAAATTTTAGTTGCATAATATAACAATTTAATATAACGCTAATTTTTAAAGAAAAATTGAAATGTAATAGATAAAACTAAGTAGTAAAGATGAAAGCCATAAAATTGGGATAAAGTATAGAATAAATTTCCTATTTGTCTCAGCATATTTTCCACTTCTCCAGTGGGAGTCACTTAATCTGTTTCTTAAGATCCATGTTATAATAATCTGTGTGAATGTAATTGTGTGTAAATGTATGTATTTTATTCTGTAAAAAAATAAAATAAATAAATAAATAAAAATATTGTACCTGACAACAACAAAAAAAGAAATTAAAATAGAACTACACTCTCATTCAGATACAATGGAGAAATCAAAAGCTTTACAGACAAGCAAAAGCTAAGAAAATTCAGCACCAAAAAACCAGCTTCACAACAAATGCTAAAGGAGATTCCCTCTGTTGAAAAGAAATCACCACAACTACAAACAAGAAAATTACAAATGGAAAAGATCACCAGTAAGGGCAAACATACAGTAACGGTAAGGAAATTATCCATACACAAATATGATATCAAACCTAGCAATTGTGAGAAGAGGAAAACAGGATATTTAAAAGGCATTTGAAATTAAGGAACCAGAAACTTAACAATTTTGCATATATACATAATGCTGTATCAAAACCTCACAGGAACCACAAACCAAAGGAAAAAAAAAACAAAAAACATAGACATAGATATGCAAACACACAAAGAAAAAGCAATCCAAATACAATAATATAATACTAAATAAATACAATACTAAATATTGTTATCAAATCAGAAAAGAACAAAAGAAGGAAAGAAAAAATGTCAACATCCATGAATCAAAAATAATTAAGAAAATGGCAATAAGTACATATGTATTGATAATTACCTTGAATGTAAATGGATTAAATGCTCCAGCCAAAAGACATAAACTGGCTGAATGGATACAAAAACAAGACCTGTTCATATGCTGTCTTATAAGGGACTCACTTCAGATCTAGGTACACATACAGACTGAAAGTCAGGGGATCGAAGAAGATATTCCATGAAAATGTAAATAAAAAAAAAAATAAGATGAAGTAGCCATACTCATACTAGACAAAGTAAACTTTATATAAAAATAAAGAATGGTACAAGAGACAAAGATGGACACTACTTAATAATCAAGGGATCAATCCAAGAAGATATAATAATTCTTTATATATATGCACCCAGTAGGATCACCACATTTTATAAGGAAACTGCTAACAGCCATAAAAGGAGAAATCAGAGTGGTGCAGTGGGTTAAGAATCCAACTGCAGCAACTCAGGTGGCTGTGTAGCCCCAAGTTTGATCTCTGGCCTGGTGCAGTGATTAAAGATTTGGCATTACCACAGCTGTGGTATATGTCACAGTTGCAGCTCAGATTCACTCTCTGGCTCAGGAACTTCCATGGGCAGAGGGTATGTTCATCAAGTTTTTAAATGAAAAAAAAAAAAGAAATCAACAGTAACACAAAAATAGTAGTAGATTTTAACACCCCACTTACATCAAAAGACAGATCATACAAACAAAATCAATAAAAAGCACTTGCCTTAAGTGACACATTAGACCAGGCTAACTGATATTTACAGAACATTTTATCTGAAAGCAGAAGAATACACACCCTTCTTAAGTGCACACAGAATATTCTCCAGGGTAGCCCACATTTTGGGCCATAAAGCAAGCCTCAGTATATTTTCAAAAACTGAAATCATATCAAGCATTTTTTTCTGACCACAACACTATGAGACTAGAATTTAGTATTTGTGATTGGCCTATTCATTTTCAACCACAAGAAAAAAACTACGAGAAAACCAGGAACACATGGAGGCTAAATGATATGCTAGTAAAGAACCAATGATCACTGAATAAATCAAAAAGGAAATTAAAAAAATACCTAGAGATAATTGACCACAAAAATACAACTATTCAAAACCTATGGGACTCAGCTAAAGCATATTTCAAAAAGAGGTCTATAGAAATACAATCTCACCTGGGGGAAAAAGGAAAATCTCAAATCAAGAATCTAATCTTGGAGTTTCCATTATGTCTCAACAGGTTAAGGACACAACATTGTCTCTGTGAGGATGCAGGTTTGATCCCTGACCTTGCACTGTGGGTTAAGGATCCAGCACTGCTGTAAGCTGTGGCATAGGTTACAGATGCAGCTCAGATCCAGTCTTGCCCTGGTTGTGGGACAGGCCTCAGCCACAGCTTGATTCAATGGCTAAGCCCAGGAACTTTCATATGCACAGGTTCAGCCTTAAAGATAAAAACAAACAAATAAAAACCTACCTTTATAACTAAAGTAACTAGAGAAAGATGAACAAACAAAATCCAAAGTTTTAGTAGAAGGAAAGAAATCATAAAGATCAGAACAGAAGTAAATGAGATAAAAATGAAGAAAACAATAGAAAGGATCAATGAAATTAAAAGCTGGTTCTTTGAAAAGATAAGCAAAATTCATCAAACTTTAGCCAGACATATCAAGAAAAAAAGGGAGAGAGCTCAAATCTATAAGATTAGAAACAAAAAAGGAGACGTTACAACTGACATCACAGAAATAGGATCTCAAGAGACTCTACAAACAATTTTATGCCAATAAAATGGACAACCTCTAAGAAATGGACAAATTCTTAGAAAAGTACAACATTCATTCAAAGACTGGTCCAGAAAGAAATCGAAAATATAAGTAGGCCAATCACAAATACTAAAATTGAAACTGTGATTTCAAAACTTTCAGAAATTGGAAGTTAGTTTTACAGATGGCTTTACAGGTGAATCATATCAAATATTTAGAAAGAGTTAAGATCTATCCTTCTGAAAGTCTTCCAAAAAATTGCACAGGAAGGAACACTCCCAAATTCGTTCTATGGGTCTACCATCACCCTGATACCAAAATTAGACAAAGACACCACACATATATATACACACAAAAATTACAGGCCATTATCACTGATGAACATAGATGCAAAAATCCTCAACAAAATATTACCAAACCAAATACAACAATACATTAAAAACTATATGTAATACAGCATGATAAAGTGGGATTTTATCCTGGGGATACAAGGATTTTTCAATATACAAAAATCAGTGTGACACAGCACATCAACAAACTAAAGAATAAAAACCATATGGAGGGTTTCTGTCATAGCTCAGCTGGTTAAGAATTTACTAGTATCCATGAGGATTTGGGTTTGAGCCCTGGCCTCACTCAGTGGGTTAAGGATCCGGTGTTGCTATGAGCTGTGGTATAGGTCACAGGTGTGGCTTGTCTTCAAAGTTGCTGTGGCTATGGCTGTGGCTGGTAGCAGCTCTGATTAGTTCCCTAGCCTAGGAACTATCATATGCTGCAGGTGTGGCCCTAAAAAAATTAAAAATATATGGTCATATCAATAGATGCTGAAAAAACTTTTGACAAAATGCAATACCTATTTCTGATAAAAACCCTCAAGAAAGTTGGCATAGAGAGAACCCACCTCAACATAATGATAAACCCACAGCTAACATCAGTCTCAATGTTCAAAAGTTGAAAGAATTCCCATTAAGATTAGGAATAAGGTGCTCCTGTTGTGGCTCAGTGGATTAAGAACCCAACTAGTATCCATGAAGATGTAGGGTTGATCCCTGGCCTCACTCAGTGGGTTAAAGATCCAGCATTGCTGCAAGCTGTGGCTTACATCGCAGACATGGCTTGGATTTGTCATTGCTGTGGCATAGGCATGAAGCTGCAGCTCTGATTCAACCCCTAGCCTGGGAACTTCCATATGCCACAGGTGCAGCCCTTAAAATAAGGTCAGGAACAGGACAAGGATGACCACTTTTGCTGCTTTTATTAAACATAGTTTTATTAAACGAGTCCTAGCCATGGCAATCAGAAAAGCAAAAGAAATAAAGGAATCCAAATTGGGAAAGAAGTAAAACTATTATTGTTTGCAGATGACATGGTATCCTACATAGAAAACCCTAAAGCTGGTACCAGAACTAGAGCTCAATGAATTCAGTAAATTTGTAGGATACAAAATTAATACCCTGAAAGCTATCACCGTCTTATACACTAACAGCAAAATATCAGAAAGAGAGATTAAGGAAATAATCCCATTTACAATTGCACTGAATAGAATAAAATACCGAGGTACAAACCTACCTAAAGAGGCAAAATACATATACCCTGAAAACTTTAAGACATTGATGAAGGAAATTGAACATGTTACAAAAAGATAAAAAGAAATACCATGTTCTTGGATTGGAAGAATCAGTATTGTCAAAATGACTACACAGATTCAGTGTAATCCCTATTAAATTACCAATGGCATTTTTCACAGAACTAGCAAAAAATTTTAAATTTGTATGGAAACACAAAAGACCCTAAGTAGATAAAGCAATCTTGAGAAAGAAAAACAGAAGTAGAAGAATCATGCTCCCTGACTTCAGATTATACTACAAAGGTACAGTCATCAAAACAGCATTGTACTGGCACAAAAAGAGACATGTAGATCAACAGACAGCATAGAAAGCCCATAAATAAATCCAGGCACATATGGTCAATTAATCAATGACAAAGGAGGCAAGAATATACAATGGAGAAAAGAAATCTCTTCAAGAAGTGGTGCAGGTAGAACTGGATAGCTACATGTAAAAGAATGAAATTGAAACATTCTCTAGTACTATATTTAAAAAAAACTCAAGGAGTTCCCGTCATGGAGCAGTGATTAACGAATCCAAATAGGAACCATGAAGTTGTGGATTCAATCCCTGGCCTTGCTCAGTGGGTTAAGGATCCGGCGTTGCTGTGAGCTGTGGTGTAGGTCACAGGCATGGCTCAGATCCTGTGTTGCTGTGGCTGTGGCATAGGCCGGCAGCTACAGCTCCGATTAGAACCCTAGCCTGGGAACCTCCATATGCTGTGGGTGCAGCCCTAGAAAAAGCAAAAAGGACAATAAATAAATAAATAAATAAATAAATAAATACTCAAAATGGATTAAATAACTAAATATAAGTCTGGATACTATAGAAGAAAACATAAGCAGAATGCACTTTGACAAAAATTACAGAAATATCTTATTTTGATCCACCTCCTAAAGTAATGGCAATAAAGACAAAAATAAACAAATGGGACCTAAGTAAACTTAAAAGATTTTGCACAGCAAAGGAAACCAAAAAGTGAAAAGACAATCTATGGAATGGGAGGAATTATTTGAATATGAAGCAACTAAGAAGGGATTAATCTTCAAAATACACAAACATCTCATATACAGCTTTATTTCAAAAAAGCAAACAACCTACTTAAAAAATGGTTAGATTCAGATATCAGTCACATTTCAGTTTACTAACAATGAAATATAAGAAAAGGAATACAAAAATACAGTACCTTTTAAAATTGCACCCCCAAAAAATCAATTACCTGGGAATATACCTGACCAAGGAGATGAAAGACTTATATACTGAGAATTATGAAATATTCATCAAGGATATTTAAGAGGATCCAAAGAAATGGAAAGATATTCCATGCTTCCTGGGTTGGAAAATTAATATTGTAAAAATGGCCATACTACCCAAAGCAATCTACAGATCTAATGCAATCCCAATCAAATTACCCATGACATTTTCCACAGAATTAGAACAATCCAAAAATTGATATGGAAACACAAAAGACCCAGAATTGCCAAAGACAGCCTCAGGAACAAAAACCAAGCAGGAGGATAACTCTCCCAGACATCAGGCAATATTACAGAGCCAAAGTAATCAAGACAGTGTGGTACTGGCACCAAAACAGATATACAGGCCAATGGAACAGAATAGACAACCCAGAAATAAACTCAGACACCTAGGGTCAATTAATCTTTGACAAAGGAGGCAAGACTATAAAATGGGAAAAAGACAGTCTTTTCAGAAAGCATTGCTGGGAAACCTGGACAGCTGCATGCACATCAATGAAACTAGAACATACCCTACACCATGCACAAAAATAAACTCAAAATGGCTTAAAGACTTAAATATAAGACAAAGCACCATCAAACTCCTGGAAGAGAACACAGGCAAAACATTCTCTGATATCAACCTTACAAATGTTTTCTCAGGTCAGTCTCCCAAAGCAACAGAAATAAAAGCAAAAATGAACCAATGGGACCTCATCAAACTGACAAGCTTTTGCACAGCAAAGGAAACCATAAAAAAAAAAAAAAGACAACTTACAGAATGGGAGAAAATGGTTTCAAATAATGCAACTGACAAGGGCTTAATCTCTAAAATATACAAACTTGTACAACTCAACTGTAAAAAAGACTGCAACCCAAAGGAAAAATGGGCAAAAGACCTAACAGACATTTCTCCAAGGAAGATATACAGATGGCCAACAAGCACATGAAAAAATGCTCAACATCCCTGGTTATTAGAGAAATATAAGTAAAAACTATCACGAGATACCACCTCACACCAGTCAGAATGGCCATCATTACTAAGTTCATAAATAACAAATGTGAGAGATGGTGTGGAGAAAATGGAACCTTCCTGCACTGTTGGTGGGAAGGTAAGCGGGTACAACCACTATGGAAAACAGTATGGAGGTACTTGGAAAACTACACATAGAACTACCATATGACCCAGCAATCCCACTTTTGGGCATATATCTGGACAAAACTTTCCTTGAAAAATAAACATGCACCCACATGTTCATTGCATCACTATTCACAATACCCGAGATGTGGAAACAACCTAAATGTCCATTGACAGATGAATGGATTAAGAAGATGTGGGATATATACACAATGGAATACTACTCGGCCACAAAAAAGAACAAAATAATGCCATTTGCAGCAACCCCCATGGATGGAACTAGAGACTCTCATCCTGACTGAAGTTAGAAAGAGAAAGACAAATACCATATGATTTCACTTATATCTGGAATCTGATATATGGCTCATATGAACCTTACCATAGAAAAGAAAATCACAGATATGGAGAACACTTTTATGGTTACCAAGAGGGAGTGGGAGGGACTGGAAATTTGAGGTTAATAGATGCAAACTATTGTCTTTGAAATGGATAAGCAACGGGATCCTGCTGTATAGCATTGGGAACTTTGGTCACTTATGATGGAGCATGGTAATGTGAGAAAAAAGAATGTATACATGTATATGTGACTGGGTCACCTTGCTGTGCAGTAGAAAATTGACACAACACTGTAAATCAGCTATAATGGAAAAAAATAAAAATTATAAAAAATAAAAAATACAAACTACAACAAAAAAAAACATTTTTATGAAAAAAAAATGGTTAGAACATCTAAACATACATTTCTCCAAAGAAGATAGATTGATGGCCAAAAAGCACATGAGAAGATGTTCAACCTCACATTAAAGAAATGCAAATAAAAACTATAAGGATTTATCACATCACACCAGTCAGAAAGGGCATCATCAATAAATTTACAAACAATAAATGCTAGAGAGGGTGTGGAGAAAAGAGAACCTTCCTACACTGTTGATAGGATTGTAAGCTGGGACAACCACTATGGATGAGAGTATGGAGGTTCTTGAAGAAACTAAATAGAGAACTACCATATGACCTAGGAATCCCACTCCTGGACATTTACCCAGAGCAAACCATTAATTTGAAAAGACATGTGCACCCTAATAGTCATTGCAGCACTATTTATTATAGCCAAGACATGGAAACAATCTATACAGTTTGGATCAAGAAGATGTGGTACATACATACAATGGAATATTATTCAGCCATAAAAATAATGAAAAATGCCATTTGTAGCAACATGGATGGATTTAGAGATGATCATACTAAATGAAATAGATAAAAACAAGTATCATATGAGATCACTATTATGTGGAATCTAACAAAAAATAGTACAAAAGAACTTATATAACAGAAACAGACTCATAGACTTTGAAACTACACTTAGGTTAACTGAAGGGGAAATGTTGGGTGTAGAGACAAAATTAGGAGGTTGGAATTGACATATACATACTGCTATATATAAAGTAGATAGGTAACAAGAACCAACTGTATAGTACAGGGAAATCTATTCAATACTGTTTAATTCCCTATATGGGAGAAGAACCTGAAAAGGAATGGATAAATGTTTATGTATAACTGATTTACTCTGCTGTACACCTGAAACTAACACAAATTTCCAAGTCAACTATACGCCAATAAAATTAAAAAAAAAAAAATACCACCGTATGACCTAGCAATTCCACTTCTGTTTTTTTCCCAAAGAAAACAAAAACTCTATTTGAAAAGATATGTACACCCCCATATTCACTGCAGCATTATTTACAATAGCCAAGAAATGGAAGCAACCAAAGTGCGCATGGATAGATAAATGAGTAAAGTGATTTATATACATATGCACACATGTATATTAATATATAAAAGTATACACACACACAGTGGAATATTACTAAGTCATAAAAAGAGTAAAATGCCATTTTATCTTTATGTTATCTTGCCATTTGTGATAACAATAAACCTAGCAGATATTATGTTACATGAAATGTCAGAGAAAGAATACCATAGAATTCACTTATATATGGAATCTAAAAAACAAAACAAATGAACAAACATAATAGAGTTACAGATACAGAGAACAAACAGGTAGTTGCAAGAGGGGAGGGAGTGGGGTGATGAGTTAAATAGGTGAGGGAGATTTGTACAATAGGTACAAACTTCCAGTTAAAAAATAAATGCATCATGGCAATGATATGTATTGCCCTGGATATATAGTCAGGCATAATATAATATCTTTGTATGTTTACATGGTAACTAGATTTAAAACGTCTCTATTTATTTAACATCATATTGAAATAATATGTATGTTAACATTTACTGAGTGCTTATTGAGTACGAGAAGATTAGAATTGATTTTAATGAAAGTGGGTGTAAGTAAGTCCTGCAGAACAGAGAATGACAATCTAACATTGTAGAGGCTGAAGGGATGGCAACCAACTTAAAAGAATGCAAGACTTTAAGAGTTTTACATTTATCGACTTAACTAATCCTTATGATAACTCAGTGACATAGATGCTATTATTGTCCCCCTTCTATGAATGAAGAAATTAAGGAACAGAGAGTTTAAGAAATTTACCCAGTGTAACACAGCCAATATGCAGAGAGCCAGGATTAAAACCCAGATGGTCTAACTCTGGAGCACATTCTTTTAACAACTATTTCTTTGTGTAACAAGGAAAATGGAAATCTTTTTAAAAAGTTTCTTACTAACATGATAGGGAAATATTTAATATTATGTAAACAACACATAGGAGAGACATCATTCAAAAATGCAAAATATAAAGACTTTTAAAATCACATACGAATTTTTAAAGTAATACAATCCAGTAAGACTGCTATTTTTATATAGTATCAACTTTCTGGGAATTTTCTAGAAAGTGATTTGATACTATGAATCAGGAGCTTTAAATAAAGATTTAGATTTAGCCTTTGATCCAGGCATTTCAAGTACAGAGGAAATGCCTGGAAATATGGAGGAAAAAGTGAGGAATGCTTCATCACTAGGAAAGTATTTAGTGATGAAGAATGTAAAATGTCATGTTACTTGTCACACTGGTAATTTGTGTAAATATATATAGTGAGAAGCCACTTTTCAAAATTGACTATCACAATTTCTTGCAGCTTCTGTCTAGAATCAGATTTAGAATTTTAAAAAGGCTCATTGGTGATTTGTTGCATAATCACTATTAAATGATAATACCTATTAGAATTATTTTACCATTAACATATTTTAGCATTATATATTATACAAAATATTTTATAAAATAATTTTCAAATATTTGTATCTAAAATATATTAATTTTATAGTTGAAAAAATGAAGAACTGAGTAAATGTGCTGTCTCATGTTGAACAAATATACCACAAAAATGCACTCTGCTCTACACTTCACTAGGGAAACAAAAGTTTACACATTGAGTATAGGCATTTACACCAAGACTCAGTTAATTTTGAAAGTAACAGTGCTAACTGCCTGAACCTAGCCAGACACAGACAGGGACTCAAACCCAGCCTAAACACAGCCTGGGACTTGAACCCACGTGCCGGAACTCAAACACAGGCAAAAGCCAGTTTGGGACTTGAACACATGGTTTTAAATTAGAATCACTCACCCTGTGTCTGGAACTCATTGAGGTTCAGGTTTTTCACGTCTCCACACAGAAGGAATTCAGCAAGAGACAAAACAATAGGCAAGAAGTAGATTTATTAAGACCAGAGAACTGTGAGAGGTTCAAGTGGGCAGGCATGGAAGCTCTGCCCAGTAGAGGATCTGGTGGGCCACAGTTTTATCAAACAAAGGGAGTAGGGGTGGGAAAAGACCACCTCTTCC
The DNA here is from genome assembly GCF_016906955.1 of Phacochoerus africanus. Lineage (NCBI taxonomy): Eukaryota > Metazoa > Chordata > Mammalia > Artiodactyla > Suidae > Phacochoerus > Phacochoerus africanus. Next base: position 88,989,128 of record NC_062553.1, read on the forward strand.
TTTCTGGGAGTACTAGCTCCACCCCTATCTGGTAAGGTGTGAATTCAAATCCACAAAGGGCAGTCTTCAGACTCCTGCCCTTGGTCTGAATCTGAATGCAGGCCTCATCCCATTCCCCCACCCAGTGACCTGAGACAATTCTCACACCTCCACTAGCCTTGTACTGATGGCTTTTTTTGAGCAATTTATTAATTTACGGTGATCTCCCAAAGTCCCCGAAGTTTCCCTTTTTATCTATTGATCCCTTATTGGGACTATCTGTGCCTACTCCATCTCTATCAATTTCACTATTAATTTCATGGTTAAGTAATATACAGTCTGTTAAAAGTAGTGTTTTTATCTTGCTAATTCTCAAATCACAGGCTACTGACAATCTTGCAGAGAGTTGGCATCCAAAAAAATGAATGAATTGATAAATTAATGAAATTGACTAATGAATGAATTAACAAATATGAAATCAATTACAGTCAGCCCTCCACATCCATGAGTTCTGTATCCACAAATTTAACAAACCCAGATCAAAAATATTTGAAAAATAAACCTTTAGAAAGATCCGAAAGGCAAAACTTGAATTCACCAAGCAGGCATCTATTTACATAGCATTTACATTGTATTTACAACTATTTACATATCATTTACATTATATTAGGTCTTATAAGTAATGGAGACGATTTAAAGCATAAGGGAGGATGTGTGTAAGTTATAGGCAAATACTAAGTTATTTTATACAAGGGATTTGAACATCTGGATTTTCGTATAGAGGAGGGTCCTGGGAGCAATCCTCCATGCATGGATATACTGAGGGATACTGAGGGATGACTATGAAACTTTTAAACATTAATATGAGCTTGGCAAAAAGACAAAAAAAAAAAAAGAGTTCTCGTCATGGTGCAGCAAAAATGAATCCAACTAGGAACCATGATGTTGCAGGTTCAATTCCTGGCCTCGCTCAGTGGGTTAAGACTCTGGCGTTGCTGTGAGCTGTGGTATAGGTTACAGATGTGGCTCGGATCTGGTGTTGCTGTGGCTGTGCTGTAGGCCAGCAGCTACAACTCCGATTAACCCCCAGCCTGGGAACCTCCATGTGCCGTGGGTGCAGCCCTAAAAAGACAAAAAGACACACACACAAATATATATATATATATATAAAACTTTGGAATGTCTATGTATGTTTTCTCATCATTTATTTTCTAATATGAATTTCTTTACTCATAGTTTAGAAGAGCCTTTTTGAGTAGTATTTTTTCTTACACCTTCACATTAAACATACATTAATATTCTAAAATATATACTATTTCCCTGTTGGATTCTTAATTGCTTTATGCTCTTTTTCTAAGATTCATAGACTTGAATTTATGGTCAAAGTTCTCTGTCAAGTATTAGAATTGCAAATAGGGCACACTTTGCTTTGTATTAAAAGAACAAGTGCTGCCAGTGTCTGAAAAGTTAATTAGACAAAACAGACAATTAATTACATCTTATTAACGTGTAAAAGACCTGTGACAAATTGCACTAATTGCATGCTCTTATACATCTAAAGAGGTCAGGCTACTTTAAAAGTATGTTGTTAATGGAAGACAAATGTATCTTTATGTGCTTGATAAGAATATTATAAACTGCATTATTTATGACTCCTGGAATCCTTAATAATTTTAAGCTTTAAATTAAACTGCTCATTAAACAGGAGCGCTGGTACCAAGTTCTTAAAATAGGCCATAAAAGCTTGCTGCAGTCTAAGGATAAATTTGAAGGTCTAGCATTTCCTCAGAATGTCTTTATACTCTTATTTTTAAGTGACTTAGCCCTAGAGATGTTAAACTTATCATAATGTGCCCTTAGTAAAGGGGGGGATTCTTATATTAATGGTATTCACTCCAAAGAATTACATGATTCATTTTAAAAAGGACCCTATTTGCTTAAACTGAGGACATTTTCCATTGAGTACCTTCCTTAGTTTTTAGCTTTATTTTCAAACAAAAAAGATGGCAAGGGGGAAAAAAAAAGCAATGGGTACACGTTGTTTGCAAGGACTAAGGACATTTTAGAAAATGGGCAAGACTAAAGGCAGAGAAATAGTAGTAGTGAAAGAGTATGTTAGAAAAGTGGACAAAACACCCAATAGAAGCTTAGAAACAAAAAAAAATGTAGATGGAAACACTTTAAAATGAGGAGTGAGTCAGAGTGGCTCTCACAGGCAAATACTTAATTACACAAAGGCACTTTAGTTTCTTTCATTGAGTACCTGTCAAGGGGAGGGAACACTGGCAATTCCAGAGGAAATTGTTTCTATTTCAGTTAACAAAACCGGATGCTCACCCAGGGCTCTCAGAGGGGCTTTGCAAATAACAGATTATTTTTGTTCTGCTCCCCAGAACCAAAGGCCTTCCAAAATGAACCTGTCATCACACTTTAAATGTTTATGGTTGGTGAGCTCAATTCATCAAAGCAATGTGCTAATGAAATCACCCTGCCAAGCCTCACTCTAACAGGAGTCTAGAAACAGCATACAAGCTTACAGCTAAATGGGGGACAAGGGTAAACTCACAGTTTCCACTCTCTGGGTACCCATCTCTGCACTTTTAATAGGCAGGTGCATCAGTATACACCAGAGCCCTTGTCCCTGTATGAACAAACTGAAGTATGTGATTGAAATATCTGAACATAAGTAATTTCAATACAAGGCCTACATAATTCATTTAATTTCTTTTACTTTCTGTGTCTCTTTCCTACCTGCTGTCCATAGACTAAACTCATGTGTCAGATGACAAAGATATACAAAGTACTTTTTAAGCTAATGAAAAAGGGCCTATTTATAGCACAAATTCAAGTAGTAATAATAGTTCAATAAAAACCTGAACCATGGGATAATAATTTCAAAAAAAATTTCACTCTAAGATATTGGTACGATATGGTAAGAATTATTAAAGAATATGTAGACAGTATTCACAATATCCAAGACATGCAAACAACCTAAATGTCCATCAATAAATGAGTCGATTAAGAAGATGTGGTCCATACATACAATGGAATATTACTTGGTCATAAAAAAGAACAGAATAAGGCCATTTGCAATAACATAAATGTAACCAGAATGCAATTCTCATATTAGGTGAAGTCAGAAAGAGAAGGACAAATACCACATGGCATCACATATGTGGAATCTAAAATATGGCAAAAATGAACATACCTACAAAACAGAAACAGACTCACAGACATGGAACAGGCTCACAGACATGGAACAGCCTTGTAGTTGCCAAGGGAGATGGGAGAGGGAGTGGTATGAACTGTGAGTTTGGGGTTAATAGACTCAAACTACTACATTTAGAATGGATAATCAATAGGTTCCTACTGTACAGTACAAGGAACTCCATCCAATCTCCTGGAATAGAACATGATGGAAAATAGTATTAAAAATTGACATATAGAAGTTCCCATTGTGACGCAGAGGAAATGAATCCAACCAGGAACCATGAGGTTGCAGGTTCGATCCCTGGCCTCGCTCAGTGGGTTAAGGATCGGCCTTGCTGTGAGCTGTGGTGTAGACTGCAGATGTGGCTCAGATCCCATGTTGCTGTGGCTGTGGTATAGGCTGGTGAGTACAGCTCCAATTAGACCCCTAGTCTGGGAACCTCCATATGCTGCAGGTGCAGCCCTAAAAGGATAAAAAAAAAAAAAATTGACATATATATATATATACATATATATATGTATATATATATATATGTCAATTTCCTATATGGAAGAAATTGGTACAATATTGTAAATCAATTACACTTTAACACAAAATTTAAGAAAAAGAATAAGTAGTCAGATGACCTCTTGGATTAGAAAGTAAGTCTTAAAGGGTGAGCAGATCATATTCCCAGGCATGACCATTGCAATATTTTAGCTGAACAACTTTTGGATCACCAAAAAAATCTATCATTATAAGAGTACAGATGAAATTCGCTGTCCAGATATATGGAGAACAATGCTATAAATGATATAATCATTGTTTCTTAAGAAATTCTCGCTTTATCTTCTGTACTAACCACTTGGTAAAAATAATCTTTCAATGTAACTATCTGTTCCATATACTCCTATTTTATAGACTTGCTTCCTAGTTAAAACTTGCCATTATTGCTATTTTTTTTTTTTTTTAGGAACTCACTCACAGCATATGGAAGTTCCCTGGCTGGGAGTCGAATTGAAGCTGGAGCTGCAGCTGCTGGCCTATGCCACAGCAGAGCAATGCCAGATTGGAGCTGCATCTGCAACCTACATTGCAGCTTGCAGCAACACAGGATCTTTAACCCACTGAGCAGGCCAAGGGATTGAACCCACATCCTCATGGATACTAGTTGGTTTCATAACCACTGAACCACAATGGGAAATATTCATTACTAATAACTGATAAATAAACTGAGTTTTAGAGAGATAAAGGTATGTGGATAAGAGTGAAATTCCTGTATGAAATGTTGGCAGAAAATTAATATGAGTATTTATGTTTAAAAGTATGTAGTTTAACTCAATGTTATTTCCTTTTTCTGGAGATGGGAAAGCTAAAGTCAAGTTTGGACCAATAGCCATGCATGTGGGTCAGAGAGATTTTAAAAATGTCACTCATCAAAATATGAAGCCTAGGATTCAAACTCTAAAGGGGTGAAATGAGTCAAACCCTTAGATGTTAATATGGTTAGCAAGCATGATCATGGTTAAGTAATTGAAATCCATTTTACTTCGGATAAACTTTTACATGGGCACTCCATTAAAAAAAATTCAGTTGCAGAGGGAGGACAAGATGGCGGAGGAGTAGGGGGACATGCTCGCCCTCTCCCACAAACACAACAAAAAAAGCACATCTACAGAATAAATGACTCGCACAGAACAGCAACCAATCGCTGGCAGAGGAACCTAAACTCCAATAACGGCAAGAAGTTCATGACATTACTGGGCAGAACAGGAGAAAAGAGGAGAGTGAGAGAAGGTGAATCCAAGCGGGACAGGTGCTCCCGAAAGGGAACTGAGGAGGAGAAAGGGATCCCGCACCCTGGAAAGTCACTGACTTTCCCTACTTGGGGGAAAGATCAAACAAACCAGAGGAATCTCCAGATGCAGAGAAGAGTGTAGCAGTAAGTTGGAGTTCTGAAAAGCAGATCGAGAACCAAATGGACCATCTGAACTATGGGCACAGTCACCAAAAATTGAGACGCCTGGGTGGGGGCTGGGCACTGAGTCCTCGGCTCCAGAGGTTAGACCCGAGAATGGTCTGGGGGGTGGGGGCGGGGTGGAGTGGAGACTGCTTGGGAAGTCTAGAAAACAGTCTGTCAAGTTTGACAGGGCAGAGACTGCCTGGGATACTAGAAAACAAAGCTGTTGCAGAGGAAGGGAGCAATACTCTAGGGGCGGGGAAGTGGAAAGCCGCATCAGAGGAAACCTGGGAGAAGAGCCTGGTCTGCGCCCATGCTGGGGAGGGGAGAGAAGAAGGGGTGGGTCCCCATAGAATACTCCCCACGCCACAGCAAGCTTACAGGCCCGATAGCTATCAGAAAGCTGTGCTTCCCAGTGCATCCCCTCCCCCCACCCCCGCCACCCTGTATGGCTCTCGAGGGACCTGGGGCTGCCTGCCATCTGGGAGGGCTGGCCTCAACAATTGCCTGAAGCCTACCACCGCAGGGGCTGTCCCTGCACAGGCCTGCTTGCCCTTTGGAGGGTCTAACTTCTGCAGAGCAGCACCGAACACCACCAGCCCCTGAGAAAAGGCCTGCAGCCCAGAAAAGCTAGAACAAGCCTAGCCAGGCCGTGAATAGATCTGCCTAATTCTCGGACAGTTTTTCTGAGTCTGGCTGCCCCGGGGAGGAGCCTCTTGGATTTTCAGCAGCCCTGCTACCTGCCCAAGCCCCCAGGGGGTGCCGACCCCTAGTGGATCAGCTGCCTAGGACTGCCAGCTCCAGGCAGGACCCCCTGCAGCCCAGAAAAGCTGCAACAAGCCTGGCCGAGCCAAGAAAAGATCTCAAACGGTCTTTCTGAGTTGAGCTGCCCTGGGGAGGAGCCTCTTGGGTTTTCAGAGGCCCTGCTAGCCACCCAAGCCCTCAGGGGGTGCCCCACTCCTGAGGAATAGCTGCTCAGCACCACCAGCCCCCTAGAAGAGCCCCTGCAGCCCAGAAAAGCTGCAACAAGCTTGGCCAGACTGTGAAAAGATCCTCCTACATTCTCAGGCCATCCTTCTGAGTTGGGCTGCCCTAGGGAAGAGCCTCTTGGGTTCTCAGTGGCCCAGATAGCTGTTCCAGCCCCCAGGGGGTGCTGCACTCCTGAGGAACAGCTGCCCAACATCACCAATCCCCTGCAAGAACCCCACAGCCTAAAAACACCAGAGCAACCTCTGCATGACCAAGTGAAATCTGCTACCATCGTGGTGTGGACCTCCCAGTCCTGTCTGCCCTCAGGAAGTCCTCCTTTGCTTCAAAGAAACACTGTTAGCTCCATCAACACTCCAGAAAAGCCACACTGCCTCAAAGAAGACTGACCAACAATGCCAGCCCTTTGGAAACATTCCACAGCAGTGACAAGGCAAACACTGTCTGGCCATGGAGAGTACAATTCCACCAGGAAAAAGAAAACAACAAGCAAGATGAAGAAGCTGAGAAACCACCCCCAGTCAAACCAACAGGAGAACTCACCTAAAACAGTCAACAATGAAACAGATCTCTGCAGTCTGACAGACCTGGAGTTCAAAAGAGAAATAGTGAAAATACTGAAGGAATTAAGAGAAGATATGAACAGTAATGTAGATACCCTCAGAAAGGAACTAGAAAATATAAGGAGGAGCCAAGAAAAACCAGAACATTCATTTGCAGAGATGCAAACTGAACTAAGCGCAGTAAAAACCAGAATGAATAATGCAGAAGAACGAATCAGTGATATGGAAGATAGAATAATGGAAATCACCCAATCAGGTCAGCAGACAGAAAACCGAATCAAAAAACAGGAAAGCAATATAAGAGACCTATGGGATAATACAAAGCGGGCCAATCTACACATAATAGGAATTCCAGAAGGAGTAGAAAAAGATAAGGGGATGGAAAATATATTTGAAGAAATTATCGCTGGAAACTTCCCAAATCAAAAGGATACTGGGTTCAAGATACAAGAAGCACAGAGGGCCCCAAACAAACTGAACCCAAATAGACCCACAGCAAGACACATAATAATAAAAATGGCAAAAGTTAGTGATAAAGAGAGGATCCTAAAGGCAGCAAGAGAAAAGCAGAATGTTACCTACAAGGGAACCCCCATAAGAATATCAGCTGACTTCTCTACAGAAACACTACAGGCCAGGAGGGAATGGCAAGAGATATTTAAAGTGCTAAAAGGAAAAAATATGCAACCTAGAATACTCTATCCAGCAAGAATATCATTTAAAATAGAGGAGGAAATAAAAATTTTTTCCAACAAACAAAAACTTAAAGAATACAGCAACACAAAACCCAGGTTAAAGGAAATATTGAAAGGGCTTCTCTAAACCAAAAAGAAAGGAAGGAAAGGGAAGAAAAAAGAGAAGAAAAAAAACAAAAAAAGAAGAAGAGGACGAACTAGGACTGAGGAAACCGCAATCAGAGAGCAGTCACTCAAATAAGCCAGCATACAGATTTAATCATGAACATGCTTCAAACAAAATAAACTTAAAAAGAAAAAATAAAAAATAGTCATCAAAACCATAAAATGTGGGCAAGGGATGTTAGGAAATAAATAGACCCGTTTTGTTTGTTTGTTTGTATGTTTCTCTTCTTAATTTTAATATAGTAATGAAGTGTTTGAACTTACAGGACCATCAGGCTAAAACACACAATTATGGGAAGGGGTTAGCATACTTAAAAAACAGGGCAACCACAAGCCAAAACCAAATATTGCATTCGCATAAAAAAAAAAAAATACACTCAAGCAGATAATAACAGGAGACCATCCAAAGAAAAACAAAAAAAAAAAAAGAAAAAAGGAAGAATGGAGAACCATAGCATCAACTGGAACACGAGGTTCAAAATGGCAATAAATAATCATCTACCAATTATCACCTTAAATGTCAATGGACTGAATGCCCCAATCAAAAGACACAGAGTGGCTGAGTGGATAAAAAGGCAAAAACCTTCAATATGCTGCCTACAAGAAACTCACCTTAGGACAAAAGATACATATAGATTGAAAGTGAAAGGGTGGGGAAAAATATTTCACGCCAATAGACATGACAGAAAAGCAGGAGTCGCAATGCTCATATCAGACAAAATAGACTTTAACACAAAAGACAAAGAAAGACAAAGAAGGACACTACTTAATGATTAAGGGATCCATCCACGGAGAGGATGTTACTATCGTCAACATATATGCCCCAAATATAGGAGCACCCAGATACATACATCAAATATTAACAGACATAAAGGGAGCTATTGATGGGAATACAATCATAGTAGGAGACCTTAATACCCCCCTCACATCAATGGACAGATCCTCTAGACAGAAAACCAATAAAGCAACAGAGATCCTAAAGGAAACAATAGAAAAGTTAGACTTCATTGATATCTTCAGGACACTACATCCAAAAAAGCAGAATACACATTCTTCTCAAATGCTGATGGAACATTCTCAAGAATCGACCACATATTGGGACACAAAGCTAACCTCAATAAATTTAGGAGCATACAAATTATCTCAAGTATCTTCTCTGACCACAATGCCATGAAATTAGAAATCAACCATGGGAAAAGGAAAGAGAAAAAACCTACTGCATGGAGACTAAACAACACGTTACTAAAAAACCAATGGGTCAATGAGGAAATCAAGAAGGAAATTAAAAAATACCATGAAACAAATGATAATGAAGACACAAGCTCTCAAAATCTATGGGATGCTGCGAAAGCAGTGCTCAGAGGGAAATTTATAGCAATACAGGCCTTTCTCAAAAAAGAAGAAAGATCCCAAATGGACAACTTAACCCTCCACCTAAATGAATTAGAAAAAGAGGAACAAAAAAGACCTAAAGCCAGCAGAAGGAAGGAAATTATAAAGATCAAAGAAGAAATCAATAAAATAGAGACTCAAAAAACAATAGAGAAAATTAATAAAACCAAGAGCTGGTTCTTTGAAAAGGTGAACAAAATTGACAAACCCCTGGCCAGACTCACTAAAAAGAGGAGAGAAAGAACCCAAATAACCAAAATTATAAATTAAAAGGAGACATCACAACGGATACAGCAGAAATACAAAAAAACCATAAGAGAATACTATGAACAAACTATATGGCAACAAGTTTTGACAATCTGGAAGAATGGACAATTTCTAGAATCTTACAAGCCTGCCAAAACTGAATCAAGAAGAAACAGACCAACTGAACAGACCGATCACTAGAAATGAAATGGAAGAGGTCATAAAATCACTCCCTACAAATAAAAGTCCAGGACCAGATGGCTTCACAGGCGAATTCTATCAAACATATAAAGAGGAATTGGTGCCCATCCTCCTTAAACTCTTTCAAAAGGTTGAAGAAGAAGGAATACTCCCAAAGACATTCTATGATGCCACCCACCATCACCCTCATTCCAAAACCAGACAGCGATACCACCAAAAAAGAAAACTATCACCCAATATCATTGATGAATATAGATGCAACAATTCTCAACAAAATCTTAGCCAACCGAATCCAACAACATACCAAAAAAATTATACACCATGACCAGGTTGGGTTCATCCCAGGTTCACAAGGATGGTTCAACATACACAAATCAATCAGCATCATACACCACATTAACAAAAAAAAAAAAGGCAAAAATCATATGATCATCTCAGACGCAGAAAAAGCATTTGACAAAGTCCAACATCCATTCATGATCAAGACCCTCGCCAAAGTGGGTATAGAGGGAACATTCCTGAATATAATCAAAGCCATTTATGACAAACCCACAGCAAATATAATCCTCAATGGGGAAAAACTGAAAGCCTTCTCACTCCAATCTGGAACAAGACAGGGATGCCCACTCTCACCACTGCTCTTCAACATCGTTTTGGAAGTCCTAGCCACAGCAATTAGACAAACAAAAGAAATAAAAGGCATCCATACAGGAAGAGAAGAGATCAAACTGTCACTGTATGCAGATGACATGATACTATACATAGAAAACCCTAAGGACTCAACCTCAAAACTCCTTGAACTGATTCATCAATTCAGCAAAGTAGCAGGATATAAGATTAACATTCAGAAGTCAGTTGCATTTCTCTATACTAGCAAAGAAACATTAGAAAAGGAATACAAAAACACAATACCTTTTAAAATTGCACCTCAAAAAATCAAATACCTCGGAATACACCTGACCAAGGAGGCAAAGGACCTATATGCCGACAACTATAAAACTTTAATCAAAGAAATCAAAGAAGATGTAAAGAAATGGAAAGATATTCCATATTCCTGGATTGGGAAAATCAATATTGTAAAAATGGCCATACTACCCAAAGCAATCTACAGATTCAATGCAATCCCAATCAAATTACCCATGACACTTTTCACAGAACTAGAACAAACAATCCAAACATTTATATGGAACCACAAAAGACCCAGAATCGCCAAAGCAATCCTGAGAAACAAAAACCAAGCAGGAGGCATAACTCTCCCAGACTTCAAGAAATACTACAAAGCCAGTCATCAAAACAGTGTGGTACTGGTATCAAAACAGACAGACACACCAATGGAACAGAATAGAGAACCCGGAAATAAACCCTGACACCTATGGTCAATTAATCTTTGACAAGGGAGGCAAGAACATCAAATGGGAAAAAGAAAGTCTATTCAGCAAGCATTGCTGGGAAACCTGGACAGCTGCATGCAAAGCAATGAAACTAGAACACACCCTCACACCATGCACAAAAATACACTCCAAATGGCTGAAAGACTTAAATAGACGACAGGACACCATCAAACTCCTAGAAGAAAACATAGGCAAAACACTCTCTGACATCAACATCGTGAATATTTTCTCAGGTCAGTCTCCCAAAGCAATAGAAATCAGAGCAAAAATAAACCCATGGTACCTCATCAAACTGAAAAGCTTTTGCACAGCAAAGGAAACCCAAAAGAAAACAAAAAGACAACTTACAGAATGGGAGAAAATAGTTTCAAATGATGCAACCAACAAGGGCTTAATCTCTAGAATATATAAACAACTTATACAACCCAGCAGCAAAAAAGCCAATCAATCAATGGAAAAATGGGCAAAAGACCTGAAGAGACTGTTCTCCAAGGAAGATATACAGATGGACAACAAACACATGAAAAAATGCTCAACATCGTTGATTATAAGAGAAATGTAAATCAAAACTACCATGAGGTACTATCTCACACCAGTCAGAATGGCCATCATTAATAAATCCACAAATAACAAGTACTGGAGGGGCTGTGGAGAAAGGGGAACCCTCCTGCACTGTTGGTGGGAATGAAAACTGGTACAGCCACTATGGAGAACAGTTTGGAGATACCTTAGAAATCTATCCATAGAACTTCCATATGACCCCGCAATCCCACTCTTGGGCATCTATCTGGACAAAACTCTACTTAAAAGAGACACATACACCCGCATGTTCATTGCAGCACTATTCACAATAGCCAAGACATGGAAACAACCCAAATGTCCATTGACAGATGATTGGATTTGGAAGAGGTGGTATATATACACAATGGAATACTACTCAGCCATAAAAAAGAATGACATAATGCCATTTGCAGCAACATGGATGAAACTAGAGAATCTCATACTGAGTGAAATGAGCCAGAAAGACAAAGACAAATACCATATGATATCACTTACAACTGGAATCTAATATCCAGCACAAATGAACATCTCCTCAGAAAAGAAAATCATGGACTTGGAGAAAAGACTTGTGGCTGCCTGATGGGAAGGGGAGGGAGTGGGAGGGATCGGGAGCTTGGACTTATCAGACACAACTTAGAATAGATATACAAGGAGATCCTGCTGAATAGCATTGAGAACTTTGTCTAGATACTCATGTTGCAGCAGAACAAAGGGTGGAGGAAAAAAAATGTAACTGTAATGTACACATGTAAGGATAACCTGACCCCCTTGCTGTACAGTGGGAAAATAAAAAAATTAAAAAAAAAAATTCAGTTGCCCACCACTTGTAAGGAGCAATTGTTAGAGCAGGTTAAATGGTAACACTTTTGAAAGTTCACTTATAAATTCATTTTATACATTATGAAAATACTATAAATATGTTTTACATATTGATAAAAATAGGAATGACATTAATAGTCTTATTTCCCTGGTTCCCCCTCTGTAAACATATGGTCATACATTAAGCTATTTTAGATTAAATCCCTTCGGTTCCCAAGGAATGCAATGTGTATTAGTTTTCCATCAACATTATAACAAATTGCCACACACTGAGTAGCTTAAAAATGACGAATTTTTAGCTCACTTGTCTTGCAGTCAAAATCTGAAAAGAATCTGCAGGGCTGTATTCCTTCTCAGGGCCCTAGGGGGAAAATGTTTCCTTTTCCAGATTATAGAAGCTGCCCACATTCCTTGCTTTGTGGTCTCTTTCTCCATCTTCAAAGCAGCAGTGGAGCATCTTCAAATCGGTTCCTTTGCTTCTGTCATCATCTTCTGATTCTAATCCTCTTGCCTCCCTCTGAAAAGGAGGCTTCTGATTATATTCCTCCACCCACCTGGACGATCTAATCTAATCTAATACTCTGTCCACCTCAAAATCCCTTTTTAGCCACATCTGCAAAATCCTTTTTACTACATAAAGTGATGTATTCATAGGGTCTGGCAATTGGAATGTGGATTCTGTTGGGGGATCATGACTCGGTCTATCACATCATGCTTTCTTCTGGGATAAAGGGGCAGTTAAATAGATCATCAATATATCAACAACTCTAAATGAAATGTTAGCAAGATCTGAAAATAATTGTTTCTTAGATTTTCCACTGTGCACCAGTTGGTTAAAAATCCAGCATTGTC